>NC_066585.1:195422018-195727166 GCF_024323335.1 Lathyrus oleraceus
CCATGTGAAAGTTATGCCACTTTGATTATAGGTCATTTTTGAAATTGAATGGACCATAACTTGTCAACCATACATGGGAATTTCAAGTTCTTGGACTTTTTGGAAAGGTGAGATCAAGATCTACAACTTTCATGTTGAACAAATTTTCATTTGAAGCTTTTTTTGACACGTAATTTTGTGATGAAAAACTTTCCATGTTGGGAAACTTCCATTACAAGTCACTTTCTATTTTTGGCAATTTTTGTTCTGACTTTATTTTCTTCATTCTTGAGCTTTGCAATGTCAAATAACACTTGTTCCAACATGAATGAAGTGTATCCAACTCTCTCCCACCTCCAAATCCATAAAATCAAGCACAGTTGACCACAGTTGACTTTTTCAACTGATAGATGAATTTGGCAAGGCACTGATCAATCTGAACCCCAATCTTCTGATGAAATGGCCCAAGGGTGAAACCCTAGCCTCAATAAGCTCCATACAATCATGAAATGATCCCCATATCCATTGTAGACCCCATCTCCTTGCCATGCCTTGATTGGCCCAATGCAACTGATTAGGGTTGACTAGTGGTCAAAACCCTAATCTCAAGGTGTATGATCAATCACTTGAACCTTCTGGATGATATCAAGACCATGATGATGATGATGTATCATTTCAAACAAGATGAAGACCAATCCCCTTGAGAATCATGAAACCCTAATTTGGACCTCCACATCCTCAGATGATTAATGACCAGTCCAATGAAACCCTAGCTTGCACATGACCTCCTATCTTCTGATCAAGACTTGGGAGAATGGCTTGCACAATGTAACCACATGATATGCAATATGCAATGCCTAATGACCTAAAAATGATATGCAATATGTTAAGCTAGTCCCAAGAGAGGAGGGCAAATTTTGAGGTGTTACACCCAGCACAGGTCTATAAGTAGCAAGTGCCACTTTTGAGAGCCATACCTTAGTTTTACCTAATTTTTCCACTTTTGTACTTTCTTAGAGATATTTTACAGCATTGTTCTTAGGATCTTTTATGCCCTAGATTTCATTTCTCTTCATCTTGTAACCATCTTCTACAAAAAGAAGGTGGATTCCCATCCAACATCGATTATCCGACTTGGATGTTGATCAACCTTCTTTCGAAACTTGCCGACCAAGCTACCATGAAAATGAGTAGCTAAGTCCTCCATTTGTCAAGGTTAGATGTAGGTGATTACTAGCTTTGTGTGTAAATGTAACGATCTTCATGTGTAAACTCTTTAATGGTGAATATATGATGAAAACTTTGTTTCTATTTAAAACTCTTTGTGTTGGTTTATGATCGAGAGATGTTTACCAACTCTTGACCTAGGTTTTCATCCAATCTTGTTTGTTAGCTAGAGATAGTAATGAATGATTTTGTTCACCATAAGGTTGAACCAAAAAGTTGTCATTTTGATAGATTGTGTTCGAGAGAAACAATGGATCAAAATGGGAAAACTCACAATGTGTGTTCGAGAGAAACATATTGGGAGGACTTTGTGAAATGATTTATCATCTAAAGGAGTTTATAAGATTGTTGACCGAACAAATACATGCAAAGTGATCATCGAACCCTAACTTTGGCAATATTTCTCATTTATTCAAACCATAACTTTTACCGCAATTTATTACCTTTTTATGCAAGATAACGTGACAACCAACCAAAACCTTATTGTTACATTGAGTTAGAATTAATACAACCATCGAACGGCGGTGATATCTTACAATCCCTGTGGATACGATAACAAAAACCCGACACGTAAATTTACAACTAACACCAACCATGCTGAAAAATTGCATAGAGTTTGCCAAAGGATGTAAATATTGTCAAAAACATGTTGGGATTCAACATGTCCATGCTAGCGAATTACATTTAGTTGTAAAACCTTGGCCTTTCAGAGGTTGGGCATTGGACCTAATTGGTGAAATTCGACAATCATCTTCTAAGGGTCAAAAGTATATCTTGGGAGGTATTAATTAATTTATCAAATGGATGGAAGCAATATCATTGACAAAGGTCGACCAAGACACGATGGTACATTTTTTCAGAGTCATATCATCTGCAAGTTTGGATTACCTGTAACCTTAACCATAAATCAAGGCTTTGTCTTCACCAGTCGAAAGAGGGTTGAGTTCGCTTCAGAAGTTGGAATCAAACTCCTAAAGTCCACGCCTTACTATGCTCTCGAAAATGGACAAATCGAAGTGGCCAACAAAATAATAATTAGTTTGACTAGTAAAAAATATGGGCCGAAAACCTAAGAATTGGCACAAAACACTAGATCAAGCTTTGTGGGCTTGTCGAACTTTTCCTAACGAAGCGACTAACACAACTCCTTTTAGACTAACGTTTAGGCATGACGCAATTCTACCTGCTGAAATTTACTTACAATCAGCAAGGATTCAAAGGCAAAATGAAATACCCTCTGATAACTTCTAGGATATGATGTTAGATGAGTTGGTTGACCTAGATTAGGAAAGAATGACTACATTGAACATGCTCATGAGGCAAAAGAAAAGAGTGTTAAGGATTACAATAAGAACGTAAATCCTAAAAACTTCTTGGTCGGTGACTTGGTTTGGAAAGTCATTTTGCCTATGGACAAAAAGGATATAGTTCTGGGAAAATGCTCACCTAACTGGGAAGGTCCCTTTTGAACCACCCAGGCGTTTTCAAACAATGCATGTGAGATTGATGGTACTACCCAGAACGTTGAACCCTGAGGACAAGTGGGAAGTACCTGAAAGGGTATAAACCTATTTTGCAGGAGATTCGAATAGTAGAATAAATAATTTAACACAAAAGAAAGCCAATACGGTATTTAAACGGTGCCAAAATGGAAAATGTCATGACATAAACTTAATAGAACAAATATATATAAATGACTTAAACAAAATTGTTCTTGATATTTTTAGGTGTGCTTTCAGAAGAGTGATTATGTCACCAAGTCGAGAATCTTCAACTTTCAACTCCTCGGTCTCATGGTCTAGTTGAAGATAAGCCTCCACATGTTTAATGCCAACATGAGCTTCTTGATTAATGAGGTCTTTAGTAGAAGCCAACATATAGCCTTCCAATTCCTTCTTCTTCTTTCTCAAAACTTTGACCTGCTTTTCCAGTTGTGTAATATGTTCTTCATAGATGGAAATTTGTCCTTTGTAGGAAGATATATGGTCTTTATCTTTTTGAGACATCGCCTACAAGGTATCCACTTTCTGTTATGATGCTACACTTAGATATCACTCTTTGGTCGATTTTTCAGCTTCCTATCGAAGAATATCAACATATTGGATTTTTGTTCAATAGATTGACATATCTGATCAAAAAAGGGCTCAAAGTCTAACATGAAAGGGACTACAAACTCATGTATCTTTTGACCACTGAGTTTCTTCAGCAGCTTCCTGATGTCAGATTTTATCGAAGGGTCTTGCTCAAGGGCTTGGAAAATATGAACACCAAAAGTATAGGATTTCAATTGCTCAGCCAGCAAATGTGCATAATCTTCATTAAGGTTGCTTTCAGAAGCTGAGGAACTTGAGGAGCGACTAGCAGCACTCATACATCGACTCTTTACTAATCTTCTCAAAGACTCAACATGATTTTGTTCTTTAATAGCCATGATCTCCTCTCGGCTGAGAGAAGTGTTGGATGAGGAATATTTGATTGGTTTATGAGTAATATATGCAACACCAAAGGACTTGGTCACACCAGGTTGTGAGTCAGCGCCAGGGGCATATGCAGCTTTTCTTGCTTCCTTCTTCGACTCATGTCTTGCATCCTTAAATTCTTTATGATCTTTTGAAGGAGTGTCTTCAGAATCATCAAACAAGGAAGTTGACTTCTCTCTGTCAGAAGCAATTGGACCCTTAGTAGAATCATCAACATCATCAGAATTGTCAGAGTCTTGATCCTTCTCATGGAGTGACACATGATTGGTCGCTGGGATTGAATTGATGGTTTGGTCATCATCTTTTCTCATGTGTTCATATTTATTTTCCATATTGGTCTCAGGGTCGTAGTGCTTAGTGATATTCATATACACATAGTGAGAGCTAGTGTTGGGAGGCGTTGACCAATTAATACTAGAAAAAGTGGGTTCTTTAGGATCCTTGTCGAGGAGTGGGCCTCCCTATAATAAGAAAGAATAAAATAGTCATCCGACACACATAGGGTCGTCATAAATGTCTTGAGAAAGAAGGATAATGTACCATGGCTCAAGCAAAGGTCTCGTCGGATGATTTCTTCTCTTGCATGACATTTCACATTGGCGTAGGAAAGACATTAGGGCAAACTTCAGCATTATTTCCTTCAATGTTTATAGCAGCCTCATCTTGAGTCTTTTTTTAAAAGACGTTGCCAGAACGAGAGAGGTAAGCCTTTTGAGCTTCTTCTCAGTTATTGGTCAGAGGAGGCAACATGTGTTTGTTCAGGATGAGGGACCTCAAGTCAGGTAGGCTTTAGAGATGATTTAGTGTCATCATATTCCTCTATCTTTTTAGTTTCCTAGAAAAGGATGGAAATAAGCTAAGTTAGGTGAAAAAGAATAACCAAACGAGAAATAGAAAGCCGAAGGTTACCTGAGGCTTATTTGATGCTTCAGTAGGCGCATCCTTCTTACTTTTCTTCGATGAAGGAAGAGAAACGACCCCATCCTGCACACACTTTCAACCCTAAAAGAATGAAATATTGTTCAATCAAAATGATTGAGTTTTATCTTTAAAAATAAAATAGGTGATATACAAACTTGTTTTGTTATTTCTTCTTCGACATGGGTTTCTTCTTTTTCCTTCGCCTTCCCTTTGAGGGCAGCAGCAGTTGAAATGTTTTCTTTTTTCTCACTCTATAAATTGATATATGAGTTAGATTACTGTCACCAAGAATTGCAAAGTTAGAAGAAATGCTAGTATTACCTGTGACGTTGGGCCAGACTGGTCGCCCACGACGATAACATCCCTTATGGCTCTCCTCAAAGCAACAGGTGTAAAGAAGTGTGACATAGTTAGGCCAAGAGACATAAAAGGAAGGAATGTTTAATCCAACGAGCCTTGATGCCTCATCATCAACAATATCATATAAGACTTTGACGTGATTGATGTCGACATGAAGGTGACCTTGGTAGTTGTGTATATCGTGCTTGGTCTGAATCACTCTTTGAGCAAGTTTTTTATAAGCATTCTCCATGTCATTTAAAACATTTCCACAAACAAACCATCTTGAGAATGGGGGTTAAAACGCAAAAGTCATTTCACATGAAGGCAAGGGTGGAAACTTTGGCTTATGAAAAAGCAAAGGTTCACTCAGTCAGACGCAACTCTCGTGCCTCTAGATTGCTTTACAGCTTTTTAATTCTCATGATGCTAAGGTCCTTAGAGTCTTCAATTGCTACAATAATGTAATTAAATTGAGGAGTAAGTGATCTCAATACATTTTCATTGATTACTTGTTCAGGGAAAGTCTCTCCACAAGACTTCATCTCAATTGTGATCAGAATTACTTTGGAGATGTAATTAGGTACCTTCTCATTGTTCTTCATGTTGAGATTCTCATACTGCTTATATAGACACTGAAGCTTCACCTTCTTCACGGATGCATCACCTCTATAGCAATGTACTAGTGTGTCCCACACAACCTTTGTCATTGTTGAATAAGCGGTCTTCTCAAACACATTCACATCCACACACTGATGGATTTAGAACAAGGCCTTCTGATCCTTCTTCTCTGTTTCTCTATGTGTGTTCCTTTGTGCTTCATTTATATCTGTTGCAACAGCCAGATAACCGTCATTGACGAGATCAAGAACATCTTGAGCGTCAAACAACACGTGCATCTGAATCATCCATCGATTTTACTTCTTTCCATCAAAGACAGGAAGCTTTGGGTTCAAGCTACCGTTTCCACTGTTCATCTTTGTTCTTGTGCAAAATCACTAATCTCACTAACGTTCGTCTTTCCCTGTCTGAATGGAACTGGAATTCTAGATACTAATTGTTGGTGCACAAGGTTGAATATGAACAAGATATATAGAGAGAGAAAAACTCTAACTAACTTTCTTTCACACCAAAAACGGTTACAATGAAAATGATTCTACACTAACTAAAATACAAATTTAGTTTATATACACATTCAATATCTGAAATAAAATTTAAAGGGAAAATAAATTAACTCTAAACTCACATAACACTTAAATAAAATGTAACTAACTACTTGAATTTGGATTATTCTTTAACACACCTTTCACTACAAATTTTTTGTCATATATTAATGATGTCTTATAGCGACAATCAATAAAAGATGATAAAGAGAAATAGATATACATCCACCGTTACACTCTTTTCTATCTTGCACAAGAGAAACGTTACCAATTATCTCTCATGTTTACATGTCACACTAGATGCCCTATTCAAGATGGAGCGGATGTTCGACGTCCCCTATAAATAAGAGGCTCAACACAAACTCTAATGATCAAATAATTACTTTAAAACAAGTAGAGATATAATCATATCACAATGTTGACATAACTCTCCTATCACTAACCTATACACAACATGGTATCGTTCAAATTAACTAAAAAAAACATGGTATTGTTCATAACATACTGCTAGCAAGGTTCATCACATCCAACATAACAAGAACATCTAGCACCTACAGCAAAGCCGAGAAAAAACAGTTCTTCAGCCTAGCACCCGTCATTGTAATATAGTGGCCCATATTTGTCTAATATTCATGACAAAAGCTGAAGGAGTGATACAAGTCTAATCAAAATCCACCAGGCACCATTAAACTAAGAAGAAAAAGATATCTCCACATTATGCATGGTGAAAATATAATAATGGTCACATGAAACAGCAAGTTAATCTCAACCTCAAACAATTACATTATATTAGTAAATCAGATAACATCAAATTTTCATAGTTTATAAAATTATGTAGTGGCAAGAAGTGGAGTAGCTGTTGCAAGAAACCATTATTCATTAACAAAATTATACATATAATTAATTTAAAACCGAAAGTGGAAGTTACGATATGCCAACTCCTTATTACATATAAGAGACAAGTATGGGACAAAGAAAGTGAGTCCACTTAGAATCACTTTGAATGGAAGGAAATATTCTTCCATTTATTATTCTCTTTAACCCTTCGAACGATAAATACAGCACACACTAAAAGGAAATGAATTTGGTGCCGTAAAAATCAACATACTTGTTCGACAATACATTGATCTATCATCAATCTTCAACGCTACTCACCTAATAAATAAATATTAAACTCATGCAATTTACGGATCCATGAACCGCACTTGTGCACACTTTATCACATTTTATCCAATAAATTGTGCGATTCTTCTGTGTCCACGTAAAAAAGATTTAAAGCGATACAATAAACCTTTTTTTTTTACGATACAAATATATATATATATATATATATATATATATATATATATATATATATATATATATATATATATATATATATATATATATATATATAGATAGATAGATAGATAGATGGATAGAGAGAGAACTATAATACAAATACAATGGAACGAACTATTTATATTGGTTAGAAAAATCAAATCAACTAATTAATCAAAATTGTCAAGGTGTGTGTGTTGTGTGTGTGTGTGAGAGAGAGAGCGCTATAATACAAATACAATGGAATGAACTATTTATATTGGTTAGAAAAATCAAATCAACTAATTAATCAAAATTGTCAAGGTGTGACAATCTGCTTCTGCTGCAAATCACACTTTCAAACTGCCACTAACTACAATGTTTAAAATTGAATTACGTTTAATACCCTTCCTAATTCATTATCTAAGCTTTTAAATCTTGCATGCTCAGTTTTGATATATTTAATTCTCAGTCTCTCTTTACAAATTTGGTCTCTAAGAAAATGGTATTTTTTTTCTATATGTTTTCTTCTCCCATTGCTCATATAATGGTTTACCAAATCAATTGTTGATTGATTGACTACTAGCAACTTGATTTTCACACATTTGTTCACTCTTCAAGTAACATCTCCAACCAAAGTGTTTAACGTGTAACGTAGAAGGTTGCAACGTACTCTGCCCCACGTGAAGACAAAACTACAACTCCTTGCTTCTTTAAATCTATGAGATTGGTGTTGATCCAAGCATGAAAAAGTAACTAGATGTGTTCTTTCTATCATCTTGATCACCCCTCCAATATGAATATGAATAACCATACACCTCGACTTCCATTCTTGTGTTTTGTTAATTTGACATTAGTACTCCATGTTCTGTTGTATCTCTATTGTACCTTAATGTACTCTTTGTTGCAAGTAGATGAAATGACATTGGTTCCTCCATAAATCAGCTAACCAAACTGATCAGTCACCATTTATGCTAGACATTCCACTATTTAACCGTAAATAAGTCAGGTGAACTGTGTAAACTGAAGCATTTTTAGTTAGATATAAGCTCAATTCTATAATATTAAGTGTGTTGTTACTTATGAGTTTCTTGAGGATATTTTACACTTTTGGGTATGTTAGCAGGTAAAAAACTAGTTTGGAAGCTCAGGGAATCAAACGTCAGATGCGAAATGGAGCCCGAGCAAGAAAACGGAAGAAAAAATCAAATTTTGGAGAACCTGCTGTCCATACGCGTATGGCCTTACATGATACGCGTATGGACCTGCCCAGTACGCGTAGCATACGTATATGACCAGAGGGATGGAAAATCAAGCAAAATAGCAAGCCTCTGGTGATACGCGTATAGGACTGGGCAGTACGCGTACCAGCCTGGGCAATACACGTATCAAAGGCTGTCTTACGTGCAGTACACGTTTGAGACTAGGCAATACGCGTATGAGACTAGGCAATACGCGTATGGAGCACAAAATCAGGAAAAGTCCAACTGTATAGCTATTTAGAGGGCAGAACACGATTTTCCAGGGGTTGGACGATTTTGGAGAGAAAAAAGACGCGTTTTGAGAGCTGGAGACTCTACGGTTATCAGAGGATTCATATGTTCAAGAGTTTTCCGACGATTGAAGATTGATTCCTCACGAAATTCTGTAATGACAACAATGTTAATCTTTGTTTTTATTTCGATTATGAGTAGCTAAACCCCCCATTGCTAGGGGGTGGCCCTGATTCTGCATGTGACAGATTTTATGTTTATGAGTGCATTGACTATTTCTTCTTTTCCATTGATTTGTTCTTATTACCGTTCTTTATGCTTTATTCGTCGGACCAACGAATGATGATTAATATGAATAGTTTAAGCTGGACAGCGATTATTCATTGATCTGGATAAGAACTTTGGATAGTAAAAATAACCTAGGACTAGGGATTTTCTATCTGACCGGTAATTCTTGATATTTGAATGTTTGAGTATGAACTTAATTATTTATGGACATAGTAATTAGGTTACATAATCAAAAGTCTTTTCACTAAGGAATTAGGAATAGACACCCTTGAGGACCGGAATTAATTGGACAAGAATATCGTCTCAACTTTCATAAATTATATCTGTTACAGGAAGTTTCATTCACCGAACCCTAGCAATCTTCTCTCATTTGTATCTTGTTCAACCTTTTTACTTGTTTTATTTATTTGCAATTGGTAATATATTTACTCACAACACAAAAACCAAAGGCTTTTGTCTAATTGAAACAATCTATAAACTTTGTATCGTCAAGCAGTCCTTGAGATCGACAAACGGGGAATTTTCCTTTTATTACTACAGTGAGAAAAATAGTACACTTGCTATTTTCCCATCAAGTTTTTGGCGCCGTTGCCGGGGACTGCCAAAGATAATAGAGTTTATTAATTTATTTTCAATTAGAATTTTGTTGCTCTGCATCCAAAATTTTATTTACTGTTAATTTTATTTTCATTATTATTATAACTAACTTCTGTCTAATCTGTGTATGCGAGGTAAGGCCTCAGCTGATTTTCATTTTGACGCAGAACCAGAGAGAACATTGCGCGCAAAGCTCAGAGAAGCTAGAAGAAAGAAACTGGAAAACTCTGACACCGAAGAACCGGCCACACTTAGCACACCAGCCTCTGTTCACTCCGAAAAATCTGAGTCAGACACAGATTCATATCCAGACACTGTTAACATGGCTGCAGACCCACCCCCAGCGGAAAGACTTTTAGGTGACTATGGCAGACAGAATAACCCAGCAGTGCAGTTGGCCATTGTTAACCAACCTGTTAATGTTGCTCACTTCCAGTTATACCCCTCAACTATCCGCCAGTTAGAAAGCAAACCTTTTGCAGGAAAGATCAATGAGGATGCAAACAAGCATCTGCAGAGGTTTCTGACTATGACTACATCATTAAAAATTGATGGGCATTCTGAAGAGGCAAAGAGATTGGTCATGTTCCCATTCACGTTATCTGAGGACGCTGAGGAATGGTTCTATTCCCTACCCGCAGGAAGCATTACTACTTGGCAACAAATGGAAACAACATTCTTGAACGAGTATTTTCCTGCTTCTGTGTATATCCGTAAGAGGTATGACATTGTGAATTTTAAACAGAAAGACGGAGAGACACTTGGGGATGCATACAAAAGATTCAAGAGATGTTTAGTTGCATGTCCTACACATAATCTGGATGAAACTGAACAAATGCAGAATTTTGTAAACGGGCTGAAGATGAGAACTAAGCAACTCATTGATACAGCTGCTGGTGGCTCATCTAATTTTTCAACAGCAACCGGTATCAAAAAGATCATCGAAGCTATTGCAGCGAATGAGCATTTGGAATTATATGACCGTACTGGGAATCAGCCGGAGGGAAAAATTGACTTGAAATTAGCAAATCAGGTAGTGAAAATGGAAGACCAGATTGCTGCTGAGGTTGAAAGAAGATTGAAAGCTTTGAATTTAGGTACCCAGACTGTTGCTCAAGTTCAACCGGTTCCGACCATGATTTGTGAGATTTGTAGTGGACCATACTTTGCCATGCATTGTGTTGCAACCGCAGAACAAGTGCAAGCTATAAATTACCTGAGGCAGAATAATCCCTACTCAAATACATATAATCCGGGGTGGAAAAATCATCCTAATTTCTCCTGGAAAGATCAGGAAGGTAATATTCAGAAGCAAGGACCTCCACAACAACAACCACCTTAACAACCACAATATCAGCCGCAACAACAACATTATCAGCAACAAGTACCTAAGAAAGCGGATTGGGAGATTGCTATAGAGAAGATGGCAACTCAGAGTATGCAATTTCAGGAAGAAACCAGGAATAATCAGAAGAGCACCAATGCATCCATTAAAAATCTGGAGATTCAATTGGGTTAGATAGCACAACAGATAACAAATTCCCAAATACCAGGCGCATTACCTAGTGCAACAGTGACAAATCCGAGGGAGCACAATAATGTGAGTGCGGTAACAACAAGAAGCGGAAAATCTGTTGAAGATCTTAAGAAGAAGGATGAAGAAGAAGATAAATTGCTTGAAGTGGACCTGGAAATCTTAGAAAACAAGACACCGCCTGAGGAAGAAAGTGTGACACTGCCGGTGGTACAAGAAAAGCTACCTGAACCAAAACCCATCATTAAGCTTCCATACCCACAAAGAAACAAAAAGAAGAGGCAAGATGAGAAAAATTTTCAGAAATTCATGGAGTTGTTCAGGAAATTAGAAATCAATATTCCATTCTCTGAGGCACTCGAGCAGATGCCTATCTATGCGAAATTTATGAAAGACATCATCTCCAAGAAGCGCACCACTGACACTGACCCGGTTATACTAACTGAAACTTGTAGTGCTATTTTGCAGGGTATGAAGATTCCAGTAAAGAAGCCAGATAGAGGTTTTGTGACCATCCCGTGTACCATTGGAGATAGGTCTTTTAAAAGGGCGCTGATTGATTTGAGGGCTAGTGTTAGCCTTATGCCTTTGTCTATTTACAGGAAGCTAGGAATTGGAAATGTTCAAGATACCAGAATGACACTTCAATTTGCTAACCACTCTGTGAAGAGACCTTTTGGGGTAGTTGAGGATGTTATGGTCAAAGTTGATAAATTTGTTTTTCCTGTTGATTTTGTAATTTTGGAAATGCCAGAAGATGAAGAGATACCTCTAATTCTGGGCAGGCCTTTCTTAGAAACAGGTAGATGCATGATAGACATTGAGGGAGGTACCTTGACCCTAAAGGTATATGATGAAGAGCTCAGAATTGATGTCCGAGATACTATGAAACATAAAGAGGATATGTGTACAAACCACTCTGTGGAAGTAATTGATCAAATGGTAACTAGCACAATGCAAAGAAAGTTTCCTGAATTACCGTTGGAAAGAGTTCTTAGTTTGTCGGTCAGAGATATTGAAGAGAATGATGATGAAAAATAAAAGGAAGTGCTTGCCATGCTGGATACACAACCTCTTTGGATGAAATCCAAACCACGCAGGTGGGAGGATCTGAGATCTTCATCAGAATTAGAAAATGAAAAGGTAAGTAAACCAGGTATAAATTTTGAATTAAAACAATTACCTGTAAACCTTAAATATGTCTTTCTAGGATCTGGAACAAATTATCCTGCTATTATCAGTTCTGAGCTAAATGCCATAGATGAGGAAAAGTTGATACAGGTACTAAAGAAACATAAAAGTGCTATTGGGTGGACTATTGAGGATTTAAAAGGTATTAGCCCCACAGTATGCATGTATAAGATACTGATGGAGGATAATCAGAAACCAGTAGTACAACCACAAAGGAGGTTAAACCCAGCAATGAAAGAAGTGGTAAGGAAAGAGGTTGTAAAGTTGTTAGATTCGGGAATGATTTACCCCATTTCTGACAGCTCGTGGGTGAGTCCAGTGCATGTGGTACCAAAGAAAGGAGGAACCACAGTAGTTTTAAATGAAAAGAATGAACTGATCCCAACTCGCGCAGTGACAGGGTGGCGAGTATGCATCGATTACAGAAGACTGAACACTGCAACAAGAAAGGATCATTTTCCTCTCCCTTTTCTTGATCAAATGTTAGAAAGACTTGCAGGTCATGAGTATTATTGCTTTCTGGATGGATATTCGGGATACAATCAAATTGCTGTAGCCCCGGAAGATCAGGAAAAAACTGCATTTACATGTCCTTATGGTATTTTCGCTTACAGACGGATGCCATTTGGGCTATGCAATGCCCCAGCTACTTTTCAGAGGTGTATGACATCTATATTCTCCGACATGCTTGAAAAGTATATGGAGGTGTTTATGGATGATTTCTCTGTGTTTGGTTCTTCTTTTGATAATTGTTTAGCTAACTTGTCTCTTGTTTTGCAAAGATGTCAGGAAACTAACCTTATTCTCAATTGGGAGAAATGTCATTTCATGGTGTAGGAAGGAATTGTGCTAGGACACAAAATTTCCCACAAAGGAATTGAAGTGGACAAAGCCAAAGTGGAGGTGATAGCTAACCTCCCACCTCCGGTGAATGAAAAAGGGATAAGGAGTTTTTTGGGCCATGCAGGTTTTTATCGCAGGTTTATCAGAGACTTCTCAAAAGTGGCCAAACCATTGACTGATTTGCTAGTCAAGGACAAGCAATTTAATTTTGATAAAAACTGCATGGTAGCTTTCGAAACGTTAAAGAGTAAGTTGAGCAGTGCGCCTGTTGTAATCGCCCCCGATTGGTCCTTGCCTTTCGAAATAATGTGTGATGCAAGTGACCTTGTTGTGGGGGCTGTCCTAGGACAGAGAAAGGACAAATTATTGCATGTGATTTATTATGCTAGTCATGTCCTTAACCCGGCCCAAATGAATTATGCAACTACCGAAAAGGAGTTGTTGGCCGTGGTTTATGCTTTTGACAAATTTAGATCATATTTGCTTGGTTCAAAAGTCATTGTGTATACTGATCATGCTGCTTTAAAGTATTTGTTTGCTAAACAGGAATCAAAGCCGAGACTTTTGAGATGGATCCTCCTCCTTCAGGAGTTTGATTTGGAAATCAAAGACAAAAAGGCGTGCGAGAACACGGTTCCGGACCACTTATCTCGCATGTCCCCAATCAAAGAAACTGAGGAAGAACATCCTATTCAGGACACATTCGCTGATGAGCAAATACTTGCTGTTCAGGAGATACCATGGTTTGCTGACTATGCCAACTATGTGGTAGGTGGGGTTATACCTGATGACTTTAATTCTCACCAAAAGAAAAAGTTTCTTTATGATTGCAGGTTATACCTATGGGATGATCCATTTCTCTATAAAAAGGGAGTGGATGGTTTGATCAGAAGATGTGTTCCAGAAAGAGAGCAAGCCGACATTCTGAAAGCTTGTCATAATTCGGAGTATGGTGGATACTTCAGTGGAGATAGAACTGCAGCAAAAGTCCTCCAATCGGGTTTGTATTGGCCGTCGCTATTCAAGGATGCAAATTCTATAGTCCGAGAATGTGATAGGTGCCAACGAATAGGTAACATTACAAAGCGGAATCAGATGCCGCAAAACTCCATGCTAGAAGTGGAGCTGTTTGATGTTTGGGGTATTGATTTTATGGGATCGTTTCCGCCATCATCTGGTAAGAATTACATATTGGTTGCGGTCGATTATGTGTCAAAGTGGGTAGAGGCTGTGGCATTACCAACAAATGATGCTAAAGTGGTGGTGAAGTTCTTGAGGCATAACATCTTTTCCAGGTTTGGGGTACCACGGGCTTTAATTAGTGACCAAGGTACGCATTTTATAAATAAACTCATGGAGAATCTGTTGAAGAAGTATAATGTCAAACATAAGATAGCCACACCATATCACCCCCAGACGAGTGGGCAAGTGGAAGTATCCAACCGTCAAATAAAGCAGATCTTAGAAAAGACGGTAAGTGCTTCTCGGAAAGATTGGTCAGTAAAGCTGGATGATGCATTGTGGGCATACAGGACTGCATTTAAAACACCAATAGGTATGTCCCCCTATCAACTAGTTTACGGTAAGGCTTGTCATTTACCACTCGAACTCGAGCACAGAGCCTTCTGGGCCTCCAAATTCCTTAACTGTGATCTTTTCAAAGCTGGTGAGTCCCGAATTCTTCAACTTCATGAGTTGGAAGAATTCAGGAATCAAGCTTATGAAAATGCCAAATTTTACAAAGAACAAACAAAAAAATGGCATGATCAAAAGATCCAGAAGAGGGAATTTCGGGAGGGACAACTCGTACTGTTGTTTAATTCCAGGTTGAAGCTGTTCCAAGGGAAATTGAGGTCAAGATGGTCTGGACCGTTCGTCATTAACAAAGTACTTCCTCATGGAGCAATAGAGCTTCAAAATGAGAAGAATGGCGACACCTTCAAAGTTAATGGTCAGAGGTTGAAACCATACAATCCCGGTGAAGGGGGACCAATTGAAACTGTTAAACTCATCTGAGTATGAGGTGTCCCGTCGAGCCATGCGACGTTAAACGAAGCGCTGCTTGGGAGGCAACCCAAGGGAGGTTTGATTGGTTTTGTTATTTTATTTTTGCCGAGTCAGTTTTTTAAAAGAAAAGAAAAAAAAATGAAAATGAAAATGAAAAACTGCCAATACGCGTATGGACCTCATAATACGCGTATTGGACCACAAAATTACGCTCCTCTGGTGAAACGCGTATGATACACGTACCAGAGAAGAATATGCGTATGATACGCGTATTGGACCAGTCAATACGCGTATCACATTCTGATACGTGATCTGTTACGCAAATCACTTTTTGCACTGGTTTAAGCAACGTATCATACGCGTAAGGCAGATTAATACGCGTATGGTACGCGTATGGGAGCCAGATACGCGTATTGGCTGTGTATCATACGCGTATCATTTTATGGGCATGCTTCTATAGTTTTTGTCCGTACGGACTTCATTTTCTCACTGTTTTCGTTACGTGTTTTGTGCGTATTGCTTTGATTTTTCTCTGTTTTCTTCTCTTTCATTCAGTCTACAGATCCTACAATGTCTCAATCACCAGAAGAGGTCAAGATATTCCGTACCTCCTACCATGAAGAAAGATATGACCAGATCAAGATCCGAAATATGGTTGAAGAGAAGCATTGGATGTATCAAAATTAAACATATCCAGAAGTCACCAATCTCCTAAAAAAGCAGAAGTTAATATTTTTTAATGATAAAATCCAAACTGTTGCGCTGGATTTGATTTGGGAATTTTATGCAAACGCGCAACGGGTGACCTCCGATGAAGAAGACCCAATAGGGAATGAATCTTTTGTTACATGGGTAAGAGGCAAGGTGATCAAATATGATTCGAAAACTATCAACAGTGTCTTGAAATGTAAATTCTATGATTCTGTTTGCCCGTTTGCTGAGTTGAAGCGTTCTGACAAAAACTATTGGCCATACAATGATATGAAAGAGTCACTGATTAGACCAGGTCATGATTGGGCACCTACTTCAAAAATCTCTCCGGCGAAGATTATGGTGGTTGATCTAGCTCCGATTCCTAAGGCATTGGCTTATTTCATTCATCACAATTTGAGTACTAATCGGAGCGGGTCGGAATTGATATCAGAGCGTGCCCTACTTCTCCATCAAATCCTACAAAAGAAGCAGGTGAATATTGGACGAATCATCGCTGCTGATATGGATGAGATTGCTCAGTCGCCAAAGAAATCCTTAGGCCATGTGACTGTGATTTACCTGCTGTGCAAGAAAGCTGGTGTTCCGGATTTCTCTGATTCACTGATGTTGCGACCGGCTGCACCGCTGAACGCCCATTGGATGAAGGAGAGGACGGTCACAGATGATCCGCCCCGACCTCTGAGGCGACCACGAGACAGGGAGGGCAGCACCAGTGCTCCGCGCCAGGAGGCTCAGCCGACTGCTACAGAGACACAGCCACCTCAGCCTCCTCAGATTGATGAGAACTCCAGAGAGTACCGGATGCAGATGTCACAGTTTTGTGTTATGCAGGACTTCTGCTTTCAGTATGGGCTGTCAGGGAGAGTTCTTACTCATCAGACTGATCTTTGGGAGGAGGCACAACGCTTTAGAGATAGATTCTCCGGACCGCCTCCAGCACCTCACTTTGGCCAGTTCACCTTTCCTTGGTGGAACCAGCCCGTTCAGATAGGGGGAGAGATTCCGCAGCAGCCACCACAGCAGCCACCGCACCAGACACCACCTCAGCAGCAGCATACTCCGTCGGGCCACACAGAGACGTTGACGCCTATCTCTGCCTTCGCACGAGGGCACACTATGTTGGATCCGACAGATGAGATTGATTTTGACACTCATATGCAGGACGGTGGACTGGGTGATTGATTATGTTTTTTTTTTGTACTTTTGGTTTTTTTCTGTGTATTTTTTTTGTTTTTTTAGGTTGATTCAGTTTTTATTTTCTTTTGCTTTGATGTAATCACCTATTATGGGTTGGCTTAATCTAATGAATTTGATTTGGTTTGCCTCCATTTTCCTTTTTATTTCGTTAGATATGTGACTATGCCTGGCTATTGGTTTTCTTGATCACTTACACCAAATACTTGGGCGTCCTCTCTTTCAGTCCCCTGACTGTAGATACTGTTGTTTATGATTGGACGCACTGGTTAAGATTAACATCAGAACCACGAGCATGAGCTTTGAACTCAGAGGTATGATAGAACAAGTCAGCTTAACCCGTCCTGGTGAGATCAGAAAAAGCCAAACACTTATCATCATATGAGAGATATCAGGTATGTCTTTATCAATCTTAGTTTGCGTATGTTCTTTTGTTATTATTAGCTGTACGACTACACACACTGAGGCATGTTTTTTGTTTATCACCTAGAGCCTTTCTAGCCATCCCATTATTATTATTATTATCCATTGTTTTACCCTGTTGAGCCTGTTAATCATTTATTTTTGATATACCCGTTTTTTTTTCTAAATCCTTGACCTTGTACCTATCCTACCCTGTTGAGCCTGTTAATCATTTATTTCTGATATACCCGTTTTTTCTAAAGCCATGACCTTGTACCTATCCTACCCTGTTCAGAGTATGTGAGGATTGATTTCATCTCTACGTTTCTATCTAAGTTTGGGGTTGCTGTTGGAATAGCAACCTTTAAGTTTGGGGTAGCTTTGCAGTACGTGAATAGTAAGTGAATGTCGTATAAAAGAAAAAAAAAAGAAGAAAAAAAAAGAAGAAAAAAAAGAGAAAAAAAAAAAAAAAAAAAAAACAACAACAACATGAAAAGAAAGAAAGAGAAAAGCGAAAAACAATAAAAAAACAGCTTTTGAAAAATGCTACATTCACTATAGATAAAAGGAAAAGAGGATTGCAAAACCCTACAGGAATAATAGGAAAGAAACGTAGTGAGAGAATGATTTCATGTACTCTGAACCAAAAGACCCAAAAACCGTTGTTCCAATTTCATACCCTACCTAAACCAAAGCCCCGTTACAACCCAAAAAGACCTCAAAAAGTGTGTGTGATTGTACATGTTGATAGGATGAGAGAATTTATTCAAACTTCTGATTTGATATTGCATATTGTGATTTGAGAGTGATAACACTTTAACCCAGAGAGACTTGGTGAGAGTGTGATATAAGCTGACAGGTAAAGTCATATCTCTGAGGGAAAGAGTTTCTAGCTCGTTGGCTATGTGGAAGAATCAGAAAACCTGAAAAAAACATCAAGAGGTTCAGTGCAAAAGATTTCAGCAGTATTGTGGTAAGAACTGTTTTACAGTAAGTTTGGGGTGACATGATCTTTGATGGTAATAAAATGTTACTTGAGGACAAGCAACAAGCTAAGTTTGGGGTTGTGATAAGTCACCATTTATGCTAGACATTCCACTATTTAACCGTAAATAAGTCAGGTGAACTGTGTAAACTGAAGCATTTTTAGTTAGATATAAGCTCAATTCTATAATATTAAGTGTGTTGTTACTTATGAGTTTCTTGAGGATATTTTACACTTTTGGGTATGTTAGCAGGTAAAAAACTAGTTTGGAAGCTCAGGGAATCAAACGTCAGATGCGAAATGGAGCCCGAGCAAGAAAACGGAAGAAAAAATCAAATTTTGGAGAACCTGATGTCCATACGCGTATGGCCTTACATGATACGCGTATGGACCTGCCCAGTACGCGTAGCATACGTATATGACCAGAGGGATGGAAAATCAAGCAAAATAGCAAGCCTCTGGTGATACGCGTATGGGACTGGGCAGTACGCGTACCAGCCTGGGCAATACACGTACCAAACTGGGCAATACGCGTATCAGAGGCTGTCTTACGTGCAGTACGCGTTTGAGACTAGGCAGTACGCGTATGAGACTGGGCAATACGCGTATGGAGCACAAAATCAGGAAAAGTCCAACTGTATAGCTATTTAGAGGGCAGAACACGATTTTCCAGGGGTTGGACGATTTTGGAGAGAAAAAAGACGCGTTTTGAGAGCTGGAGACTCTACGGTTATCAGAGGATTCATATGTTCAAGAGTTTTCCGACGATTGAAGATTGATTTCTCACGAAATTCTGTAATGACAACAATGTTAATCTTTGTTTTTATTTCGATTATGAGTAGCTAAACCCCCCATTGCTAGGGGGGTGACCCTGATTCTGAATGTGACAGATTTTATGTTTATGAGTGCATTGACTATTTCTTCTTTTCCATTGATTTGTTCTTATTACCGTTTTTTATGCTTTATTCGTCGGACCAACGAATGATGATTAATATGAATAGTTTAAGCTGGACAACGATTATTCATTGATCTGGATAAGAACTTTGGATAGTAAAAATAACCTAGGACTAGGGATTTTCTATCTGACCGGTAATTCTTGATATTTGAATGTTTGAGTATGAACTTAATTATTTATGGACATAGTAATTAGGTTACATAATCAAAGGTCTTTTCACTAAGGAATTAGGAATAGACACCTGTCGCATTACGCGAAAAACCGGCGGGAAAACAAGAAACAACAGAGCCGCCATCGTGCGTTATTTATCCCAAAAGAGGGAAAGGAAACGCTCAGAGTAAACCTGGGAAAGACATGGTCTCGCGACCAAAGATAATGGGTTCGGGAGTCGGTTATGCGGAGGGAAGGTATTAGCACCCCTACGCATCCGTAGTACTCTACGGGATCCACGCACAATAGGAAGGAACATGGTTGCTAGAATACTGCTCACACACACACACACTGGCTGAAAGAGACACAAGAAAACAAACAAGACTGAAACTGACTCGGCAGGATATCGCATCCTGGGCCTACTTAGTCTATCAGGCATAGACATCAGAGTCGAAGTAGTTCGGACTGGGGAAACGACACATGCTCGCTAGGATGTCGCATCCTATGCATACGTATCTCCTTGGACGAAGGAGAATCAGAGCATTCGTAGCTCGGCTGACACGCACACAAACAAACACAGGCAAAGGCAAACGTGGAGCCTGAATGCCAATCACTGGACTTACATCAGCATCCGAACCAAAACGCACACACACTGGAACCCGAATGCCACTCGATGGTCTTACATCAGCTTCCAAGCACACAACAACACAACAA
The DNA here is from genome assembly GCF_024323335.1 of Lathyrus oleraceus. NCBI lineage: Eukaryota > Viridiplantae > Streptophyta > Magnoliopsida > Fabales > Fabaceae > Lathyrus > Lathyrus oleraceus. The sequence goes on from NC_066585.1 coordinate 195,442,494, forward strand.
GTTAATAGGGAGTCGGGGACTCGAGCCTATAACTGTCAAGCACACACTCAAACAAACAGACAACGAATTGCTAAGGAGTCAGGCACTCGAGCCTAGCAACTGTCTAACGACACACACAAAAAGAAAAAAGGGCGCCCGGAGAGATCAGCTCAATCTCCTGCCTACATACTTCATCTGGTATGAAGATCAGGGCGATGTAGTTCCCCTACGCAGGGACAAAGGACTAGCCTAACCAGATAACCGAGGGAGACACAACACTAGGGAGACTACGACTCGAGCCTAGATGTTGTCATGCAAAGTCGTCCCTAAGTTAAGGTTTCTAGCTAACTTGCACAGGAAGCAAGCCTATCCTAAACATGACTTGCACAGGAAGCAAGCCACACACAAACCTAACTTGCACAGGAAGCAAGGGTCTCGATTGCAACTAGGGCAAGAGAAAGGGGAGGTCTCAATCGCAACGAGGGCGAGAGAAAAGAATTAGTGTTAGTTGTTAGTCAAACTCGACAAGACATCGCATCTCGTGCCTACGTATCTCATCTGGACATGAGAATCAGAGTTACCGTAGTTCGGCCGAAAAATGCTGTTGGTTTGTGTTTTTTAAATGGACAACGTCACTGCACAATCTACCTGATGCTCGACCTTGGGAGACTTACTCATCTGTAGTAGAAGGAGTTAACGTATCCTTAAGAGGGGATAATGTTTGTTTGTGTTTTAGGAAAGCTCGCACAAGAAAGGAAGTCCTATACGAAGGAACCGTGCTACCTTAATTGACATGCAAACGAGACTGCGCGGAGTCTAACAAACCTAGGGGATACAATCACACCACACAAGCACATACAGCATAAAATAAACACACCAACAAGGGGCTCAAACATGGGTTAGGTTTTAGTCGAGGGGTCACATCAACCTCAACAAACAAACCTCTGGAATGGGGTGAATGTTGCTCTTAACCTTGCCATTGAGGGGCTAAGGTGAAGCAGATGAAAGGAAATGAGGGGTGTGCCTCATTGCTCTTATCCCTGGCCAGGGAGAGCATTTGACAAGAATGTGTGGGTTCAGAAAGTGGGAACCCTTCTACACATTTGATACTGACTCAACTGTACAGTTGTACAAGATCTTGGGTTTGTATCTGCAATGCATCAACACAGTGGTGTGAGCAAAGCAGAAGACACACAGAATAGCAGGGGATAGGTTGCTTATCCCTTGATTCTGCCAATTGCCTCTTCACTTAGGAGGTCTTTGACTATGTACAAGGACAAATTAAACATACACAAACATTGCCTCTTAAGGAGGACTTCAGACAGTTGCCTGGCCAAGTAACAGGCCAGGTCTTCCAGACTACATGAAGATTAAGGGATATACCTCAAAGCAAGTTGCTATTAAAGCAAAGCAAAGCAAAAAGTTCACAAGGAACTAAGCAACTAAAAGCACCTGAAATAGTCAAGCAGATGTTAGTATGCAACTCAAATCAAAGCAAAAGGAAACAGACATTAACAGTTAGTCAGAAGCAAATGAATGTGCAAGGCACAAGGCTTAAGGCTTGAGAGCCAAGCCACCTACAAAACAAAACATGTTAAACAATGATATTCAAGCAAGCTCAATCAAAAAGAATTGGTCTCATTGGTCATTTGTAGCTTCACCTGAAAACAAGAACTCAAACATAAGTCACAGGACCACTAGGGTAAGCCTAGGGTCAAAAGGAATGAAAAAAGTCAAAACAGCAAAGGGCAAGCATCCAAAATCATGTTCAAACAATCAAAAATCAATGCCAATTGGGTTCACATTCATATCAATCACTATCATCATTTCATGAACAAAAGAAGTCAAAGCATGGCAAATGAGAGCTCATAGAAGTCAACAGAAAGACTTGCATCAAAAGTCAACTCAAACATTACCAAAAATCACCAAATAAATCATGATCAATCCTGACACATAGCATGGTAAGCATGTCAAATTTCATCTCATTTGGACAAGTGGAAGGCAATCAATGAAAATCAGAAAGTCAAAGCAATTTTGGACATGCTCAAAGAAGTCAACCAAACATGCATCAACTTGAAAAATTCATAAATCAGAGAGGGTGTATCATAAATGAATGGGACTAAAACCATGGCAAAGATGAGGATGTCTAGTTATCTCATGTAAAATTTCATGCCCATCTAATAAAGTATGAGCATTTCACAAATGAAATGGCAACATGCATCACATAAGGTCAACATTTTGGTCCAACAGGGGAGAAAATCTCAAACAAATGGAAAATGGCACAAATAATTCCAAGAAAAATCATGTGCAAACTAGACATACAAGATTAGGTTCATGCAAAAAATCAATCCCTTTGGAGGTCAAGAAGCATGGATACAAAAATCAGCAAGTTGCACATCAATGGTGTGACACAAATTGTCACACCTTACTTCAAAAATTCACAACTCACAATCCAGAAAAGATAAATTCACAAACTCTATACCAAAATCACCATGGATGAGTCTAGTTTGTGCACAAAAAATTTCAGATCAAATGGATAATGCATGACTATTTCACAAAAGATTTGGCAACAGGTACAAAATATGCATACATGAACAAAACCCTAATACTATTAAAAATCTATCCATCCAAAAAATCAGCAAAAATCATGATAAAATAATAGACATCAAGCAGAGCATTATGCAAAAATCCTCATGAAATTTGGATTTGAAATGAAGCTGTTATGAATTTTATAAGATGAGCATATCAAATGAAATAAATAAACAAAATAAACATGGATGGATAAGTCAAAGGGTTGACCGGTGGCATACTTGTAATTGTGGAGAATATTTAGTGAAACGGTGCGTATTAGTGAGACACATGAAATGTTGTGATTGGTGCAGGCAGTGAATAGTGAAGCAAACTCATGCAATACGTGAACAGGGGATTCTGGAAATGCAAATTAGGGTTTGTACCAGCAACAGTGAAGCTTCATCACTTTCATTCAATCGAACAAAAACAACATGCCCAGAAATAGCAATTAAGCACACCATTCGAACAAGTAAAGTATGAATAGCACAAATCCAGCAACCATTATCATTAATTCGAGCTCACAAAAGAGTAATCAACAAAAACAAATTTGAACATAGAACTTTAAAGTCAGATTTCTCTTAACACAAGCAACCAAAATGCACGATTCTAAGCTTAATGCAACCAGCAAACAAAGATCTACAAGAGGCATGGCATAGTTTAATGAAATATGAGATTCGAATATTTACTTGTTCTTGAAGAAATTTGTGAAAACAGTGATGTTTGAATGCTTTGGCTTGAAGCAGGTGCTCCTTGTGGTTGGAAATGATGAATGGAGAGTGGCTTGTAGCTCAACAACCCTTGGAAACACTCAAATCGAATTTGGCCATTGATGTGCTTGGAGAAAACAGAACATGAGAATGCTGTTCCAGCTGGTGTTTTGTGCTTGCAAAGGCCTCTAAATGGTTGGCAAAATGAAGAACAAGCAAGTAGAAATCGTGTGCTTTGAAGGTTCTTCCAGAATTTTGATATGAAGGAAATGTGTGTTTTTGAGAGCAATCGATTTCTGAGTGAGTGTGAGGCTGCTGCTAGGGTTTAATTGACAGAAAATGAGTTATATATTGACTGTTTAGCATTGGCTAAGTGAATGTTAAGCATGATTATCTTAAATGAAGCCATTTGCCATTTTGCTAATTTTGAACCAAATGCACATGGAGGTGTGTGTTCTGCCCGAGTTTGGGCCTTGGGCAAGTGTCAAATGACATTTCAAACAAGTTCCAATTGGCCAAAGTGTTTAAAAATGGATATTTGGAAAAGTCAAAATTCCAACTCACTTGAAATTAAATAATCCAAGTCCAAAAAGGCCATTTTGAATGGTGAAGTTTTGGTGAATGAGGATGACATTTTTGGAAAGAGGGGATCGAATATGACTTGTAGGAAAAAACCCCACCAAATTTGGCCAAATGGTTTGAGAGATATGGCCTTTTGAAGTTCAAGAAAATTTGAAAATGAATTGATCATATCTTGCCAACCATGCATGGGAATTGAGAGTTCTTGGACTTTTTGGACATGGGAGAACAAGATCTTCAACTTTCATGTTGGGCAAAAATTCATTTGAAGCTTGTATCATGATGTAAGTTTGGGATCAAGAAGTTTCCATTTTTGGCAGTTAAAATTACAGGTCCAGTTTCTATTTTTGGAAATCTTCTGTTTGGCTTCAAATTCTCCAGTGATATTGTTTGCCATGATATATGAGGCCTATTTGGACATGAATAAGCTCTCTCAAACCAAATCCATCCATCAAAACCATAAAATCAACCACAGTTGACCATGTTTGACTTTCTAGGGTTTCTGACTGATTGTGCATTGACTGATGACCTCTGAGCCTCCAATCTTTGACCTAAACACTTAAAATGGACCCCCAAGTCATGTGAACATGTTGGACCAACCCTAGGGCCTTGGCTCCTTGAGAAACACACTTGCTTGCTTGGTTGACTGATCTCCTGACCAGTTTGACCTAATTCTCTTGATTGGCTTGCACTTGAGGCAAAAGGACAATGCAATGCTATGCAGTGGACCATGTTATGTTATGACCTAGCATGAGAATGTATGTACAATGATAGGTGCAAATTTGAGGTGCTACAACACCCTTGAGGACCGGAATTAATTGGACAAGAATATTGTCTCAACTTTCATAAATTATATCTGTTACAGGAAGTTTCATTCACCGAACCCTAGCAATCTTCTCTCATTTGTATCTCGTTCAACCTTTTTACTTGTTTTATTTATTTGCAATTGGTAATATATTTACTCACAACACAAAAACCAAAGGCTTTTGTCTAATTGAAACAATCTATAAACTTTGTATCGTCAAGCAGTCCTTGAGATCGACAAACGGGGAATTTCCCTTTTATTACTACAGTGAGAAAAATAGTACACTTGTTATTTTCCCATCACAAACTCAAACTACGATAAATATTTGGGTTTGTGTTGCATAAATACCTCAGAGTGCCAATGATTTGTTTGTATAATGTGCTATCTACTAGTTCATCTTATGAATCCTTCTTCAATTTGATGTTGGTTTCCATTTGAGTGATTACAAGATTGCAATTGCTCATAGTAAACTTATTGAGGATGTTTCCTGCATATTTCTTCTAATGCAAGAAAATTTCATGCTTTGTGTTCACAATTTCCATTCCTAAGAAGTGGGTCAAATTTCCTAAGTCCGACATTTCAAACTCATTATCCATGCTTGGTTTTAACTTTTCCAATTCGTCTTCATTAGAACCCATGACTAATAAATCATCTACATAAAGACATAAGATGAATTGATCTTATTCTCTTAAGCCTTTTAAAATGAGTTATGATTAGGGTTCAAGTAAATAATAGCATTTAATAATATTTTTATTCTCTTTAAATACTTCCATGATTTTCTCCCCCTTTTGTCATCAATAAAAAGTTAATAAAATTATGTCAGCATATATATATATATATATATATATATATATATATATATATATATATATATATATATATATATATATATATATATATATATATATATATATATATAGAGAGAGAGAGAGAGAGAGAGAGAGAGAGAGAGAGAGAAGATATTGAAAAATATATGGAAAAAATTAAATTCTGATAAAAATAAATATCAATACTACTACAAATAATACATTTCATGACAAAACTTTCACTTCATCCTACCAAAAGCTGAAGTAAAAGGTCAATGCGTGCCATGTTTTATAATTTTTTAATAAATACCAAATATTCCCCCGGTTTCTAAATAAAACTGAGGGGGAAAATATTTTAGGACATGCTTCGAATCCCAGCATCATTAGTTAATGTTTTTATTTTTTTTAAAATTGTGTCTTTCTTTTTATTTAATTTTAAATTTTTAAATTAATTATTTATTCCTTCGGTTATATTTAATAACTGAGTGACTAGATTAACATATTTTACTTTAAAAGCACTCGATAATCAGATTTTACCCTAAACCTAACTTATATGTAGCGGTTCCAAAGTCGTACGCATCATTCTTTGGGATGAATTGCAAGACAGAAAACATTTTCAATATTCTTCAATATTGAACAAAATATGTTCTCTGCCCTTACAATCTATCTTACATAATGATGTTGATGTTGTTGTTGTACTTTTGTAATAACTTTTTTGTATTGCCAATAAAAGAAAACATTTTTTCTCTCTTTCATCTTAAAGCATTTGCTATGAAAATATTTGCTCAAGATAATGAAATCTCTCTATGATGGATTGCAAATACAAAAAAAGAAAAATTTCTCTTTGTAGGAACATATAACTTATCAGAAATTTAAAAAGATAGGTTGTTCTCCAAGAATCCATTGTCAAACTCTTGATTTATTTAAACAATTTATTTTAATATTTTGTGTAAACAATTTAAATATAAAAAATAAAAAATAAAAGCTTTTTCCTCTTGGGTTTTAACAAAAATTGAGAGGTATGTGTCGCTTGGGTTGAAACATATGTTATTTTTTCAATTAAAACACATTTTACCTCGATTTTGAGTAATAACCAAGGCAAAATATAAGCGTGTTTGTTCAGTTTCTTCACCGTCCTTAAACAAATCTTTATCGTTCATTTAATGAGTATCAACGCTCAAGAGACTGCCATTAGTAATCTTCTTGAAACCTAAAACCCTCAGTATAAAAGTATTCTGAATATTAAAATTTGATAGTAGTGAATCCACAAGAAATCCAAATGTTGTTGTGAAACCATGTATGTTTAATCAGATCACCATGAGATTTTACAAAGTAAAAGTCTCAATGTGATAGATTGCAAGAGCAGAAAAAAAAATTAACTTTATTTAATATATGGTTGGTGAGAGTGTTTTTACTTTGCCAAAGATTTATATGATGGATTGCAAGTGCAAAAAAAAATTGGTTCAAGGTTTATGTTCTAACATAATCTCTTAACTGAATATTTATTTTATTTATCTAACCTTTTTTTTATATCATACATTTGATCTTCCTCAAGATCAATGAAACGGGGATCCCCATCATTTGCTCTTCTCCAAGATATCTAACATTTGTTCTTCACCGACAACGATGACGATGAAGAACATAATTTTTACTTTAATTTTATGTGTAAACAATGTAATATTATGTGTAAACAATATAGTTTGTAAATAAATTAATTTATTAATATTCTGAATAAACAATGTAATGAGTATTATATATATATATATATATATATATATATATATATATATATATATATATATATATATATATATATATATATATATATATATATATATATATATATATATATATATATATATATATATATATATATATATATATATATATATATATATATATATATATATATATATATATATATATATATATATATATATATATATATATATATATATATATATATATATATATATATATATATATACCTTTCCACTCGACTTTCTTATTAAACCGAGAGAAATATGATACTAGTTTGGAAAATATAAAAAAAAGCTATTGTTGGGGTTCGAACCCGTGACCATTTAAACTAACCCCTCGGTTATTCAAAAATCGAGGGATAAAGTGGAAGGTTTTCATGTCGCTCTTCGTTACCTCTTGTGTGTAACCGAGGTTATATCCCTTTCGCGTCCGAGGTGAGATGGGGTTATTTGTAGTAGTGTAATCACTTCTTCTTTTGAAATGATACTCTTCATAAGATCTCTTGATTCCTTTTTGAATGATCTAACGTCAGAGAAGTTTCATAAATTTTTAATCAATTAAGCCTAAAGTAAAAGAAAATGTTTTTAATTTTACCAGAAAATATAAAAATTTCCCAAAAGTATAGCTCAGAGTTTAAAAAACACACAAGCATAAGAGACATAAGGCATAACAGTTAATTTTTATAAAAAAAATCTACCATTTAAATAAAATCAGTTAAGGAGATAACAGACAAGACATATTCTAAGTCCTAAGCCTAGGGTTTCTTCAGAAGGTCCATAACAACTTTCAGATTTGCACCCATGATATCTTATCTAGAATTCATAGATTTCATCCTATAATCCATAATTGTATGCTTGATAGCCATAGCTTCTTAATTAGCAGCAAGAGAGGCCAGCTTTGCCTCCAGAAGCGTTTGTCTCGTACTGGTAGAGGTAACAGACTTTGAAGAGACATTCTTCAGATCATGAAAGACTGGTACTACAGAGGTTGTGGAGGAGTTCCACTTAGTAGCATAAGCTACTGGGTCAGAAGCAGTGGTTCTCTCATCAACCAGATTCTGCACTTTATCAAGAAAAATAGTTTTGATTTCTTCCAAATTGGCTTGAATAATTGGTGGAAAAGGTGGAATATCAGTTTGTGAAAGGCCAGAAGGTTGGTTTTCTTGGATAGTCTGGTTTAGATAAGTTTCTAGTTGAAGTATGTCAAAGGAGACTTGTCCAGTTTCAATTCGAGGTTCAGATGTAAATTGAACTATAGATAGATCCTAAATAACTTGTTCAGTCTCAAAAAGAAATTTAGATGCAACTTGAACTTGGAATTGAGTCTGAACAGGACTAGGTTCTTTTTGAGGTGTAGTTTTAGGTGATGGTTGAGGTGGTTGAGTTTCTGGTGGATATACAGGTTCTGGTTGGATAAGGGTTACATGTTTAGCTTCATCTTAAATAGATAAATTATTTTGTTTAGAAGTAGAACATGCTTGGTTAGATGGTAGATCTTGAGGAGAGAGGGTTGAATAGGGATGGATTGGATAAGTCGAATAGGTGAAAGGGTTATAGTTTTAAGGCCAAGACGAGCAATGAACTCAGCTTCATCAATTTCTGAATCAGAACTAGAAGAGTTTTTCCCACTAGAAATATCTATGGATGGTTCAAGCATGGTGTTCAGAGGTCATGGTTGTTCAGAAGTAGAAAAGAGTGTTAGATGTTTCTGAACATCAATGGATTCACCAGCAGATGGTGAAGTGTGTTTTGTAGATAGGTTGGGTGAGGAATTTGGTGAGGGTGTGGGTGACATGTGATTTAGGGTGGAATAATCAAAACCATATTTTAAGATAGAGTTTAGATTTATACCTGTCATATCAGCTTCTAAAGCATCTGAATTAGCAAGATTCTCTTTAACAATAGCTTTTAAAACAGCTTCTTTAGGAACACCAGAAGCTTCAGCTTCAGCAATCTTTAACCTAGTAATGACTTCATCATCTTAGGCCTCAGCAGTCTCCAGAAAATCTCTATCAACATAAGTTTCTTCCAATAGAGCATCAGAAGTTTCAGGATGCTTCTTTACACATTCCAACAGAGCAAAGGCTAATAGTTAAGCACCCCTAAAAACAGGTTCTACAATACTCTTCTGGGTTGCAGCATCTGCAATTTTCTTCCTTCTGACCAAAGATTCCCCAACATCCTCTTCTTCCTCTTCCTCTTCAATTTACTCAGGAACAACCATCTTCCTTAACTTCTTATTCTTTAAAGGTGCATTAGAAGAGATAGAGGAAGAATATTCCTTTTGAGGAGTTCTTCCACTTCTAGTCTTAGAGGGAATTAAGACAGTGGAAGAAATAACCTCTTTAACTTATTTCTCAATCTCCTTCTTCTTCTTAGAAGGCTTCTGAACTTCCTTTTGAGTATCTGAAGCAACCTGCTTTCTCTTCTTAGAAGATTTGAACATTTAAGTAGGTTCATTAGGCAAGTCTTTGTATATCATAACCACGCCTTCTTCAAATTCTTGTTGAATGTATAATCTGATTATATCAGGATTTTCCATCTTGTTAATGATAGGGTAATCCTCAAGATAATCAGGATTTATACATCTAACTTTGAGAGGCTCTTTAGAAACCATCATTTCAGTCTTCTTCAGAAGCTTCGTGTTGGCTAGAACATAAGCAGAAAGAATATTTCCATGGATCTCCTCTAGATCTTCATTATCAGGAGGAGTTTTAAGGGCATCAATCAGACGACCCTGATAAAACAGTTCAGAAAAAAGTCTAGTATAGGGCACATTCTTCTTTAGGTACTTCATGATATCCTTGATAGCATCACATAGATGATGGAATATATAGGCATAGAGATTTATCTTATCTTTATTTACCAAGTATAAAATGAAGTGCTTGTGATCCATGAGATTTGATCAGTACTTCCTTCTCTAGGGATCAGACATCCAATAAGAATTTTGAACATAGGCTTTAAATTTCTCTTCATGTTCTTAACCTTTGCAAAGTCAGAAGAACACAAATCTCCATAGTGTTCAAATAAACATATTTTAATTGCTTTAGCTTCATAATTGTTTTCCTTTGTGTTTAAAATGAACCTTCTAGAGTTTGTTACCTTCAAAAGCTTAACAATAGTCTTCTGAGTGATTATTACATCAACACCCATCATTGCATACCTAATCTCAACTTCTTAAAATTTCTTCAAACCCATATCTTCTCTACTCTTTCCTTTCAAGGAATTTTCATTTCGTACCATCATACTTTGTTTCATAGACGCTGAGAGTTTGTCATAAACTTCAGGTATAACCCAGAAATTCCTTACCATATGAGGGTAAGTTGGTTCATTCAGCATATCAAAAAATGACGGTTACTTTTATACTCTAAAGTATCTCTAAAGGTCATACCCATTCTAATTAAAGGAGTCAAAGTCAATAATTTGTTCCACCAATAGCTTTATATCCTCTTGATTGATATCCATGGTCTTGGGTTTAATAGTCAGACTCTTTCCAAATTCGACAATCATGTGCTCATCTTGAGCGGATGATGAAGATGCCATTGTAGAAGGAGCTTTAGGGTTTCTAGGGTTTTCTTTTTGAAAAGGGTTGTTTTTTAGAGGATGTTTAAGAAAACAAAAGTATGGGAAGTGAGAGAGGGAAATGTGTGCATCTGATAAGTAGAGTTATTTTAGTGAAAAATAATTTTGAAAAAAATAGAAAATAAAGACAAAAAAAGCGACAAGTAAAGTAATTAAGACAAAAACACAAGATCATGGGAGTTTTTACCCAACATTTATAGTCCATGTGTCAGAAGACATTTCAGATTTATGACACGTAAGAGGAGAGGTTCCAGATGCAAAGAAACATTTGTGCCCACTTGTGTGCATATTAGAGGCAGTTAACCTTATTCTAAGTTTTAGAGGCTGAGATTCTTCGGAAGCTATTATTCATCTAAAGTTTGGTCACAGCTTCTGATCATAGTAGCTTATGGACATCATTAGATTGTGTTACTCTAATCAAATATAAGCACAGATATTTAAAAGATTAAGATGCTTGACTTTGATATAAAATAAGATTCTTTGCCATTCTGATAGAAGTAGAATTATCACAGTGAAGTGTAATTCTTCTTTCATACATATGAAGTTCTTCTGAAGGATATTTAAAAAGAAATGATTAGGAATTGGTTCATAAAAATACAGAGATAGCCATACCTTTCTTTGTGCAGCATGATTTGTTATTGAGATTGTTCCAACAATACTCTACAGAAAATTATCAAGAGTCTTTTCAGATTCCAAAACAACTGGATGAGCTTCATATATTTATTTAGAGTTTGAAGCACCAACACTTTATAGGATAATAGCAGTCTTCCCAGTACCAGTAATCTTGCCTTACTGGTTTCTTCCAGATTTCACACTTATTTCCTCCTTCAGAGTTAGGATTTCGAATATAAGCATTTTCTTGTTGTAAGTTGTAAGCATTCATTGTCCTAGAACTGGGGCCATTGCTTTGTTCTTCAGCAAATCTACAACAAAAATGATCTCATTTTTGGTACCCATACTTTTATGGGTCCTTTAGTGTTAGTTCTTATAGACCTTTTCTTATTTTGTGCCTTAGCTTTGTAATAAGGCTTTGTGTAACAACCCAATTTTTAGTATTTATTTATTATACTATTATTACTAGATTTTATTTTATTTATGTGGAGTGTTAATTAATTAATGGGTTGTTCGGTAGTATAATAATTGATTATATTAATTAATTTGGTGTGTTAATTGATTATTTGGTTGATAGGAGATATCATGAATAATTGAATTAATTAACTTGGTGGATATATGGTGTTAGTTAATTTATTTGAATTAAATAGAGATATTTAAATATTAGGTCTTATTGGGCCTATTAATTAAATTAGAAGTATCACTCTTCAAGCCCAAATAGAATACTAATATAAATAGTAAGAGGTGAGGAGAGTGAGAATTAGGGTTCATTTGATCATTGAAGACAATAGAGAAAGAGAAGAGGAAAAATAAGGAGGAGCTAGGGTTTCCAGAAAATCGAAGAGGTAAGGGGGGAATCCTTATTATTATGGGTTAGTATGATTGGGTCAATGGGTAGATATATGCTTAGGTTAAAATCCTTAATTTGGTATGGTTGTTTGAAATTATTAGGTTTTGATGATTATTCTTGAATTGTGGTGATTGATTGTGTTAAAACTGCAAATTAACGTTATATGTTGAGAGTATTGTATGGGTTATAATTTTCTGAACGTGTAGCTTTTTACGAAATCGAAATCGGAGGTCCGGAAGTCCTCCAACGATGAAAAATGCAGGAAATTCTGCATTCTGTTTTATGTTAACGCAGGAATAGCATTCTGTTTTTGCGTTAACCGGTTAACCAAATGCGTTAACCGGCTAACACTATTGAAATTACGTTAGAAATTGCATTCTGTCTTGCGTTAACCGGTTAACCAAATGCGTTAACCGGTTAACACTGTTGAAAATTGCCAAGAAATTGATTCTGTTTTATGTTAACCGATTAACCATATGCGTTAACCGGTTAACACTGTTTGAAAAGTGAAAAATTGAGATTTTAAATGTGTATATGTACCATTGATGGATTGTGAATAATATATTGTTATGAATGCGTAGATGTACCATTGGTGGATTGTGAATGATAGATTGTTATGAATGTGTATATGTACCATTGTTGGCTTGTGAATGATATATTGTTATGAATGTGTATATGTATCATTGGTGGATTATGAATGATATATTGTTATGAATGTGTATATGTACCATTGGTGGATAATTCATAGAGTTGAATTATGGCGATATGTTGAATGTTAAGATGGTAGAGATGATCTTAATTGCATATGTGTTGGTATTTGTACATTCATTCATGGCATGGTCGGCTTCATGGTGGAAGCGGTGAAACTGTGGGTTCACATGGTATTAGACGTTGATCCTTAATTGGAAATAGGCGTAGCAGACGTTGATCCTTAATTGGAAATAGGCGTGGTAAATAGACGTTGATCCTTAATTGGAAATAGGCGTAGCAGACGTTGATCCTTAATTGGAAATAGCCGTAGCAGACGTTGATCCTTAATTGGAAATAGGCGTGGTAAATAGACGTTGATCCTTAATTGGAAATAGGCGTAGCAGACTTTGATCCTTAATTGGAAATAGACGTGGTGGCTTGGATTCTAGATATTGAATCGGAAAGCGGTGAAATGTTGGGTTCACATTATGGTACCACATGCATAGAGTCACATGTCATGCATTGAGTCACATTAGAGTTATGTGATAATTGAGTGTGTGCATTATTGTGATTGTGATGTGTGTATGAGATATGGTAATTGAATTTGGTGATGTTTGGATACATAACTTGACAACATATGTGATTATGTGATAATTGTAGTTATGTGTATATTTGAGAATATAATATTGGATTTTAATATTGTACTCCTTGAGTTTGATGGATGTTTGAAACATGTGAAATAGATGTTGGTGAATATTATTTACATGGTTATATGAAGTGTGATGAATTCCTTTAATTGTTGATTTAATCATTGTGCTTGATTATACTTCTTCATAATGATTTGAATTCTCACCCTTTCTGTTTGAATGTTACCTTTACATGGGTATCGCGCAGATACTCAGGAGTAGTAGCGCTGAAGTAAGTGGACGGTAGCTCGCTCGAGATTAGCTGGAGAGTTCCCGTATTTTAGTTTGAAGACTAGGTAATGAGTCAATGCTCTGGTCATGTAACACTGGGTAGATTAGTAGTATTGAACTCGTATCCTAATTGGATAAGTATTATGTTATTACTTGTGAACATGCTTATTTGCAATTGCTGTTGAGAGGCCATAGTGCCAAATATTCTGATTATGGTTTTAGTTTATTTTGAAGAGATTATTGAGAGATGATCATGGTATGGGGCATGGATCATTTGATAAAATGCATGAGTATTCATTATTTTCCGCTGCGAACGCATATTCTTGAATATTCATGATAAGGGAAATATGTTATTTTAAATGACCAGGTGTATTGTATCTTGATGATGAATGATGTTGGTTTTTGAAAGCTTTTAGTTTTTGAAAACGTCGATGTGACGCCCTTTTATTCATATGCATGCTTATTTACTCTGATTATATGTTAAGTATTTTGGGGTAGAAAAGGGGTGTTACATTAGTGGTATCAGAGCATGGTCGACCAGTTGGTCAGTACTCGTTAGGGTTTCCCATCCCGTTGTATTTGATTTGTGTCTGACACGATCGATACTGTTTGTCTGATGGTTCGGGCTGTTCAGGACGATGGTTGTAGGCAGAAATGATGATGCCATTGCTGAGGCGCTGAGGATGTTGGCTGAATCCATGGGTCAGATCCCTCAAGCGAATGTTGGTAACCGAAATGGAGATGATGATGAGTTCCGTGCTTTAGGGAGATTCCAGCGGAACAATCCACCTGTCTTTGAGGGTGGGCATGAACCTGATGAAGCTCAAGCTTGGCTGAAGGCAATTGACAAGATCTTCAGAGTCATGAACTGTACTGATGCTCAGAAAGTGCAGTTTAGTACTCATATGCTTGAGAAGGAAGCTGAAGATTGGTGGAATAACAATCTTCAGAGGTTCGAAGAAGACAGCATTGAGGTTACTTGGGCTCTTTTCCGTGATGTCTTTTTGGAGAACTATTTTCCAGAAGATTGTCGTGGGAAGAAAGAGGTGGAGTTCCTTGAATTGAAGCAAGGAAATGGTACTGTTGCTGAATATGCTGCTAGATTTCAGGAGCTTATCAAGTATTGTCCTCATTACAATACTGCTAATGCTGAGAGATCTAAATGTTTGAAGTTTGTGAATGGCTTGAGACATGATATCAAGAAGGCCATTGGTTACCAACAGCTTACTCGTTTTGCGGAGTTGGTTAACAAGAGTCGGATTTATGATGAGGATAGTAGGGGAAGTGCTTCTTTCTACAAGACTTTAAAGGGGAAAGACCAGGATCGTGGGAAACCGTATGATGACAAGAGGAAACAATATGGTTTTGGCAAGAAGCCAAGTGGGGGAGGATCTTATACTCCACTTAAGTGTTTCAACTATGGCGTTGAAGGTCATCGTGTTGTCGATTGTAGTAAGGATCTTGCGACGTGTTTCAAGTGTGGCAAGAGTGGTCACAAAGCAAACAATTGTGGAGTTGGTTCGAGCGTGACTTGTTACAATTATGGTGAGAAAGGTCACATTAGTACCAAATGTGATAAGCTGAAGAAGGAGCAAGCGAAGGGAAAGGTGTTTGCATTGTCTGGTGCGGAGGCCACTACCGATGATAGGCTAATCCAAGGTACGTGCTTTATTAATGGTGCACCTTTGACTGCCATTATTGATACCGGTACAACATATTTTTTAATTTCTTTGGATTGTTCTTAGAGATTGAATCTTATATTATCTGATATGCGTAGAAGTATGGTTATTGATACACCTGTTATGGGCTCTGTTTCTACTTCCTATGTGTGTCTGAATTGTCCGTTGAGTATCTTTGGTAGGGATTTTGGAATTGATTTAGTTTGTCTTCCTTTAGAGTAACTTGATGTGATTTTGGGTATGAATTGGTTAGAATTTAATCGGGTGTATATCAACTGTTCCGAGAAGACGGTTATTTTTTTGAGGTTGGTGCTAAGGAAGATTGGTTGTGAAGCGACGTCTTCGTGCGTTAAGCTTGGTATGTTGAAGCTTACGTGTGGCATTCTTGACGGGATTAGAGAAGATCGAGAAGTGAAGAAGCTTCGTGGTAAGGAAATTGCTTTGGTGAAAGTGATATGGGGCGAAGTCACCAATGGCAATATTACTTGGGAACTCGAGGATAAGATGAGGGAATCGTATCCGGAGTTGTTCGTTTGAGGTGAATTTTCGAGGACGAAAATCTTTTAAGTGGGGGAGAGTTGTAACAACCCAATTTTTAGTATTTATTTATTATGCTATTATTACTAGATTTTATTTTATTTATGTGGAGTGTTAATTAATTAATGGGTTGTTCGGTAGTATAATAATCGATTATATTAATTAATTTGGTGTGTTAATTAATTATTTAGTTGATATCAGATATCATGAATAATTGAATTAATTAACTTGGTGGATATATGGTGTTAGTTAATTTATTTGAATTAAATAGAGATATTTAAATATTATGTCTTATTGGGCCTATTAATTAAATTAGAAGTATCACTCTTCAAGCCCAAATAGAATACTAATATAAATAGTAAGAGGTGAGGAGAGTGAGAATTAGGGTTCATTTGATCATTGAAGACAATAGAGAAAGAGAAGAGGAAAAATAAGGAGGAGCTAGGGTTTCCAGAAAATCGAAGAGGTAAGGGGGGAATCCTTATTATTATGGGTTAGTATGATTGGGTCAATGGGTAGATGTATGCTTAGGTTAAAATCCTTAATTTGGTATGGTTGTTTGAAATTATTAGGTTTTGATGATTATTCTTGAATTGTGGTGATTGGTTGTGTTAAAACTGTAAATTAACGTTATATGTTAAGAGTATTGTATGAGTTATAATTTTCTGAACGTGTAGCTTTTTACGGAATCGAAATCGGAGGTCCGGAAGTCCTCCAACGATGAAAAATGTAGGAAATTTTGCATTCTGTTTTGTGTTAACGCAGGAATAGCATTCTGTTTTTGCGTTAACCGGTTAACCAAATGCGTTAACCGGTTAACACTTTTGAAATTACGTTAGAAATTGCATTTTGTCTTGCGTTAACCGGTTAACCAAATGCGTTAACCGGTTAACACTGTTGAAAATTACCAGGAAATTGATTTTGTTTTATGTTAACCGATTAACCATATGCGTTAACCGGTTAACACTGTTTGAAAAGTGAAAAATTGAGATTTTAAATGTGTATATGTACCATTGTGGGATTGTGAATAATATATTGTTATGAATACATAGATGTACCATTGGTGGATTGTGAATGATAGATTGTTATGAATGTGTATATGTACCATTGTTGACTTGTGAATGATATATTGTTATGAATGTGTATATGTACCATTGGTGGATTATGAATGATATATTGTTATGAATGTGTATATGTACCATTGGTGGATAATTCATAGAGTTGAATTATGCCGATATGTTGAATGTTAAGATGGTAGAGATGATCTTAATTGCATATGTGTTGGTATTTGTACATTCATTCATGGCATGGTCGGCTTCATGGTGGAAGCGGTGAAACTGTGGGTTCACATGGTATTAGACATTGATCCTTAATTGGAAATAGGCGTAGCAGACGTTGATCCTTAATTGGAAATAGGCATGGTAAATAGACGTTGATCCTTAATTGGAAATAGACGTAGCAGACGTTGATCCTTAATTGGAAATAGGCGTGGTAAATAGACGTTGATCCTTAATTGGAAATAGGCGTAGCAGACGTTGATCCTTAATTGGAAATAGACGTGGTGGCTTGGATTCTAGATATTGAATCGGAAAGCGGTGAAACGTTGGGTTCACATTATGGTACCACATGCATAGAGTCACATGTCATGCATTGAGTCACATTAGAGTTATATGATAATTGAGTGTGTGCATTATTGTGATTGTGATGTGTGTATGAGATATGATAATTGAATTTGGTGATGTTTGGATACATAACTTGACAACATATGTGATTATGTGATAATTGTAGTTATGTGTATATTTGAGAATATAATATTGGATTTTAATATTGTACTCCTTGAGTTTGATGGATGTTTGAAACATGTGAAATTGATGTTGGTGAATATTATTTACATGGTTATATGAAGTGTGATGAATTCCTTTAATTGTTGATTTAATCATTGTGCTTGATTATACTTCTTCATAATGATTTGAATTCTGACCCTTTCTGTTTGAATGTTACCTTTACATGGGTATCACGCAGATACTCAGGAGTAGTAGCGCTGAAGTAAGTGGACGGTAGCTCGCTCGAGATTAGCTGGAGAGTTCCCGTATTTTAGTTTGAAGACTAGGTAATGAGTCAATGCTCTGGTCATGTAACACTGGGTAAATTAGTAGTATTAAACTCGTATCCTAATTGGATAAGTATTATGTTATTACTTGTGAACATGCTTATTTGCAATTGCTGTTGAGAGGCCATAGTGCCAAATATTCTGATTATGGTTTTAGTTTATTTTGAAGAGATTATTGAGAGATGATCATGGTATGGGACATGGATCATTTGATGAAATGCATGAGTATTCATTATTTTCCGCTGCGAACGCATATTCTTGAATATTCATGATAAGGGAAATGTGTTATTTTAAATGACCGGGTGTATTGTATCTTGATGATGAATGATGTTGGTTTTTGAAAGCTTTTAGTTTTTGAAAACGTCGATGTGACGCCCTTTTGTTCATATGCGTGCTTATTTACTCTGATTATATGTTAAGTATTTTGGGGTAGAAAAGGGGTGTTACACTTTGGATCATTCAAGACTTTAGATTTTGAAGTTTGTTATTTTGAATGATTCATAGTCTTAGGTTCCTGGCCTTTCAGAACCCTGTAACCTGATGTCTTAGGTTCCATCTTCTTCAGAGCCTTTGACTTAGATGTTTTAGGTTCTGATTCTTTTAGAATCTTTGATTCTGCAATTACAAGTTATATTTGGTTTAAACCCTTTGTTTTACTAGCAGACATAAAATGAGAGTTCAACCTTTTTTTAGAAGAGCTTGAAGAAGAAGGATATGATGGTTTCATTAAGATTTTGGACCTTGTATTATAAGGTTTTTGATGATAAACAAGACCTTCTCCTTTTCTCTTACTTACACCATAAATCATGGATGCAAATTTGGTTATGTTAAAGCTAGATATGACAAACTCTTGAAGAGATAATTCATATTTATCAAGAGGTTTGTCAGACATATCTTTTATTAAATGAATCTAATCTATTAAAAAAAATCAATCTTGTCTTTTGAGAAGTTTATTTCATATCTTATAAGACCATATTGCTTCTTTATAATTTTCGTATGTCTGGATTTTTGTTGGTATATTTCCATAAGATATTAACATAAAGTAATTAAATCATACTTAGAGTTTAGAAAATACATCTTTTGTATCCTCTGAATCTAAGTCAGAACTAGCTTATGATTATGAATATAAGAATGTTGAAGCAACCAAAGCTAGGTTGGCTTCTTCTTTACTCTTGGCAGCTTCTTATTTGACATCAAGTTCATCCCATGTTGCCATGAGAATTTTATTGAATTCACTTCTGAAGTTATTCTTCTAGAATTTTTCCTTCTTGGCTTTGTCCTTCTGAAGATTGGGACAAGCAGCAATGAAATGATCAGACTTTTGACAATTAAAGCAGCCATTTTGATCATCCTTGTTTTCTCTAAAGCTTGTTCCTTTTAAACCATATCTAATCACCCAAACACTCATTAAATATCAATTCATGTCAATTATAACCATAATTCACCATTCAAACACTCATCTAACTCATGTTACAAATACTTGGTTTGATCATGTTTTTGAACTTTCAATGCACTTAATTCACCCATGAACTTGACCTAACATCACTCCACAAAGCCCCAAGCTTCATTTTATATCATTATATGGTCATATGAACTTCAATCATCCACCATTATGCCTTGGAAATCAAAAAATCAAAAAATCACATTTTTAGGTCATGTTGGTTGGTCACATTTTGGCAAGAATGGCCTATGGCAAGTTCCAAAGATCATAACTTTCTCATTTCACAAGATTTTTAAGTTCCAATTTGATCAAAATGTCCTAATTGAGACCCTCGCCAACTTTGATTCAAGGTCCAAGACCTAATTCATTGAGCAAGGACCCTAATTTGTGCATTGGCTAACCTGGTCCAATATGTTTGTCATGCCCTAAAACATGACCAAGACACTACTTTACCACATTGTCATTTTCAAACCACAACTCCTTTTGACCTGGTTCTTTTTCAATCTAATCAAGGACATGGCAAGGAATATTTGACACAAGTTTTGGATAAAATGCACGAGCCAATTTCATTTGGACTTGCTTCAAAGATTGAAGATCATCCTGGTGCACAAAACAGACATGCTTCAGTCGGAACTTGCATAATCATGCACCAAACCCTTAAACTCTTGTGTTTTGATCCCTTTTGGCCCAAGATACATTGCATAACATTCCAAGACAATATTACAAGTCAACTTGGTGGCAACAAAAGCACATGGGAGCATTTCAAGCCAAAGTCAAAAAGTGATTTTTTTTCCAAAATGGCAAAAAGACAAATCCATAGTAGGTCAGATCAAAGCCCATTGTTGCACCTATCTGATGCTAAGGGGAAAAACCAATTGGTCTGGAGTGCAAGCAAGATCAGAACACAGCCGCACATGTCTCCCCAAGTTCAACCTCGAGCATGCTTCGAGCTTCACACCTTTCTAAAGCAAACCTTCCCATTCTTCCCTTCAAACCATTCCATCACCTTCCATATAAATATAGGAAGGTGTTCCATCAGAAATCCAAGCTTAAAAAGCCAAAAACACTTTGTTGCAAACCCGAGTTGAACGTCTCAAAACAGAGTTTCGATTTTTAAGATTCAAAGTATTCTAGTTCCAAATAACCACCCATAATCCATCTTTGAATTTCACTCAAACTTTCCCAAGTCCTAACTCACCTTCCCTGCACCTCACCTGAGTTGTACCAATTCATCGGAGAACCACTCTGAGATCGATTTCGATCAGGTGGTTCCATTTACCCCATCACTCAAACGAGTTACCATTCAACTCGAAATTCCTCACTGATCATTAACCTCATACTTTGAGCTTTGATTAACCTTTATCCAACATTTATTTTATAAATTAGGTTAACTTGTTCATCTGAGTTTCTTGAAAATACTGCACACTCAGAGCCAATCAATGGCTCATGAGTGTGAAGGTTGATTTGAATATGTGTTTGCAAGTTATTTTCATGATCAAATCCAGTGAAAAACTTGAGTTCTGAGGAATTGATTTTGGATGTTTTGAGGAAGAAGATGATGTTCTTCACGCAATTTTGAATGCAAAAGAATCTCGTGTCCCACTCTGATTGGTTGGTTCGCGCACGCTTCCCTTTTATTATTTGTTTTTATTATTTATTTTGTTAAGCACATTTGTTATCACAAGCAAGTGCTTGGCCTAGTGGGAGAGGGGGTTAATCCCCCTATAACCTCAAGGTCAGGGGTTCAACCCCCATCGTGTGCATTCTAACTTTTTTTATTCCTTTTCATTTTTGTTTTATTTATTTTCGTCTTATTTATTATGTATTTCATTTTTATTTTTACACCACTTAATTTTATTATTCTGACAATTTTCCCAACATGGACTTTTATTATTTTTGTCTCTAGTATTTATTTATGTCTTGTTTTATATCATTAGAACAATTTTCCATTGACTTATGAGGTCTTGAACCTAGTGGCTAATGAAGTTTATGTTTGTCATGATGTTTGATTGTTTAGGGTTGCTTGAATTTTCCTTATTTCAAA
This sequence comes from Lathyrus oleraceus, assembly GCF_024323335.1. NCBI lineage: Eukaryota > Viridiplantae > Streptophyta > Magnoliopsida > Fabales > Fabaceae > Lathyrus > Lathyrus oleraceus. The sequence continues at coordinate 195,464,163 of NC_066585.1, forward strand.
CCTACTAATGAATAATCAAGTGTTCATTCATGGTACTTTGAAGCATGGATAAATTGCCCCTACATCAACCAACTTGGGTCATTTGAGATATAGACGAAGCCTTGTTATGTACATATTAACTTGTTGGTTTCATCTGATTCATGTCATTACTTTTACTTATACTAACCCACTAACTTTCATACTAACTTGTCTATATTGTACACTAACCCTTACTATTTTGTTCATATTGTACATTGACCTTTATAATTTTCTTAACATAATCATTTAATCAAAATATCAACTTTAAACCTTGAGTTAGTATAGTCTTCCTTTTGTCAATCTATTGATAGATGGACTTGGGGTTGCATAACTTTCATTGTTACAAATCTATTGTAAGTTGATCATTTGATCACCTTCAATACTTTGCATCAGTGATAAGTTATCCCCTGATGTGCCATATTTTGAATCTATTGACCTAAGGATAGATAATCCTCAAGTGTCGGTCTTGTTCATATTACCTTGTAATTTACATTTAAGTACTCATCATCATCATATTCATTGTATAAACTCACCATGCATGTTTATTATTGTCATTTATCTTTATTATTATCATACATTAAAAACAAAAAAAAAACATGATAAAACGATAAGACCAAAAACAAATCATTTCACTTAATCAACTTAGACTTAGAGGATCTCATCCTAGGACCTTTGCTTGGTGATCTTTTCCATTACTTTGTGATATTTGGTTTCAACTTTGGGTTTCATCTGTAACTTACATACCGGTTGCAAGAATGGCATCATGGCACCATCCTAGGGGGATATATTTGTAAAACCACATCCTTTGTTTAGCTTAGATCACTTTTGCACAAACAAGACTTTCTCTTGGGCTACCTTACAATGAGACCCTTTATTTTCTAGTTAGTTACTTTGCATACTTGTTGCATTACATTAGTCAATTTCATAAATAAATAAACCATTGATTCAACGTCAATTGTCATTTTCATAATCAAATTCAAAACACTTAAAACTACGATTAGTATTGTGCGCCACGAATCTTAAGTGGTGGAGAATGAGTAAGAATGGAGCATTCATATCCTTATTCTGATTATTTTGGACGCAAGACGCTTGACTTACTGTCTAGAATTTTTAAGTGCAATCTAATCACAAACATTCTTTTCATAAACCCTTATTCAAGGTAAAAACAACACAATCCATTAAATCTTATTTTTGTGCCTTAGGGCACCACTCCGAAAACTTTTTTCTCAAAGGTAAAATCAACCAACACAAAAACATTTTCTACTCTGAACTACGGAGCTCTGATTCCTCATCCCCGATTAGTGATACGTAGGCACAAGGGTCACAATCCTTGACGAGAACAAATAATAAAAAACTACAGAGTCCCACACTTTTTTTACACTCTTTTGAAAAACAAAACAATAAATGAGATAAATGCTCATGTACGCAAATTGTTCACATGGAGTACCATGGACGTGAGAGGTGTTAATACATTCCCCTTGCATGATCGATTTCCGAACCCAAGTCTCGGTTGCAAGACCGATTCTTTATCCTTGCACTATCCGTGTGCATCCATTTTCTCATTCGAAGATTTTATCGATTATTTTCCCTCTCCTCTCCGATAAAGGTAAACTAAATAAAATTTGGTGGTAACTCTTCTGATTTTGTATTCTCATTCCCTTTGAGGAGGCAGTTCTTTAGTTCGAGTCCGTCTGAATCCTCGCTCTCGAAGCCCTGGTTGTGACACTCATCTATCTACTAAAAATATGTATAAAAAAAAAGTATAATTTAACGTAGAAGAACTCTTCTGAAACTGATTTTCCAGAATATTAATTTTCATAAGTGCACATTTACATTAATACAAAATAGTCACAAACATGCATTAAAACTGCACAAATTTAATATTTTTTGAACGTGCAAAAGTGGGGAAATAGTGTCTTTAGTCAATGAATGAGTTTAGTAGTGGAGAAAAGAGGGTGTAATGGACATAGGCAACAGAGCTCATCTAAATCCTAATACATGAATAATTCCCTTCAGCATTACTATCCAATGGACAAGTACTACAGTAAGAAGAAACTAGCTGTCTGAAGTGGATATCATCATATGTTGAACCTTAATCATGTTGTCGATAGAAAATTGTGAGAGAAAAAAAATGTAAAGCTTAGTCATTGTCTACATCCAAAGTTTGGTACCTGTCTCAAATTTAGATACAACTTATGAAGTTATCCCTATAGACTCATCATTAACTATTCACTGTACAGTTAAATATAATAAGAAAATCGAACCTAATCAAATCAAATATATTAAAAATCAATTTAAATCGAATTGAACCATTTTAATTATTAAAAAAATCAAACCATTTTAATTTACTAATTAAAATTATTAATTTGGTATACTATTTCAAAATGTTGAACTATAGTTAATTGTTAAAAGATAATTTTTCTTAAACCAAATCATATGTTTAAAAATTTTAAACTATTTTTTTATTTTATTTTTTAAAATTAAAATTTGTTTTAGTATTTTTTATTTTCAATTTCGTTTCAGTTTCGATTCGATTTTCGTGGTCCTTCTAGAACTGCTTATGCAATATGATTTAATTTTTTAATCAAATATTACAGTTCGATTATTTCGATTAGATATTTTAGTTCGATTTATGACTTTTTTTTAACAGCCCTATCATCAATCATAGTATTAAACAAAAGATTGTACATTCCAAAAATAAAAGAGGGTGTAAAAACATAGTAAAATGCAATTAACATATTCATACAGTGTACTTTGATCCTATATTTATTCCCAAGCACTAATTGCAACCTTATACTATTCTCTATGTAGTTTCTCAAATGCTCTAATCGGAGACTTTTAAAACGGTGAAGTACTTATATCAGCTATGCACTTATATTGGATAAATTTATAGTTTTCTCATATATCATTTTAATTTTTTTTTATTATTATATCTTAACATTATGTTTTATTTCTTTTAAACTTTTATATTGACGTTTTATTGTGAACCTATGCATCATAGCTAATATTATTATTTTTAACTTGATCAGGAATGTCATTCTTAATGCCAAAAAATTTGATCCCATCTATTTGTTTGATAAGTTTTTAAGGTTCCTAGAAATATTTTTGAATTTTACTTTATTTATAATTTTAAAATTTTAAAATATATAAAAAAAAAGTGTTAAAATAATATAAGAATGGATGGTTATTTTTTATTCTCATGAAAATATAAGATTTCTCCACTTTGATATAAGAATAAAACTTTAAAATTTTATGAATAAATTATATTCCTTGAAATAAAATAAAAAATAACAAAATTTGTTAAAATTTGAAACGAACATGGAAATGTAGGATTTCCAACCACATTCCGAAAAATAAAATTTAGCACCTCCATGTCAACCATTACTACAAAGATTTGAATGACATTTCTTCAGACAACGAACTCAAATCCTGGGTACAAACAATCATCAACTTTGGGGCACCCTGATCACAATGATGCTACTTTTGGCCAAAACTTAACGCCCCTGAGAATCTCATATCTTTGCTCACCACCATTTTCTGGATTATATCAGCATGCTGTCTTGAACTTCAGTCAATACCCTTATGGTGGGTAAGTTCCAATCCAATCAGGATTAATGAGAAAACCAACTCCCAATGGGGATTCTGACAACAAATATTTTCTCATGGATCCACATACATACTTTTTGTCATCACTACCAAGTTAATTTCGGCAACAAGGTTGCCTGCTATGACCAACATAGGTTCGGCACACTCGCCCGGTGAGTATATAGGAGATAGAATTGACAAGTCTTCCTGGTTGCAAGAACCTGAGATCATCAATGCATTCAACCAATTTTCAATTGACATGAAAAATATTGAGAAGGACATTAACAATAGAAACGCTGATCCAAAACTTAGGAATGGATGCAGCCATGAAGTTTCACCAAGTGATATGCTTATACCAAACCTAGGATGTGACGTCACTGGACAAGGGGTGCCAATTAGTGCAATGGCCTAATAACAGGTCTATATGTGGAGTTAAGGACAGACCAGCCACTGAATCTGGGTTCTATTGTTCTTCATTCTAGGCTGGATTAAAATGAATACAAAGGTCATCACAGTAAAAGAACCGAAGGTATGAAATCATTTGCATCTATGTAGCAGAGTTGAAAGTTAACAAGTTTAAATCTTTCTGGGCTAGTCATGCAGAAATTTATGCATTAAATAAACAGAATATCATCTCAAACTACAACAGTGCGGAGTACCTAATTGAAAAAGGCATGGTTTTTATTTAGTACTACCCATTATAAGTTGTGAATATAGGTGTGAGCCTGAGTATTAGAATACTCAACCTATATATACAATACCGGTGGTAAGCAAAAAGGGGCCGCGTCAATAACTGCGGAAATCTATTAAATACGGCAAAACATCAATAATGTTCAAGTATTGCACAAGTTTCCTTTTCCTCCAGCAAACAAAAGCAAAGGAAATGGTATGCGGAAACATGTACTCAAGATTAAAAAAAGATAAAATCATAAACTCACAGTTGAAAGTATTGATATTTCCTATACTGTATTATTCCCACATGCTTAGAACTACAACATGACAGAGTGTAAAATTCCAGTATACAAACAACTCAAACTCACCCACGTGTAAGATTTAGATAGCATATATATCAGGTTGTGGTCAGAGTGGAACAATGATTCAGCTGAAATACAAGTCAGCCCATATCCTTTTTCACATGGCTCTTCTATGTGATTGTATCTTTGGTTATTTCAATGTTGCTCCTGCATGGAATGCTCTTCTTATAGATATTCACATTCTGCTTGTTTTAAGTTGCTCTCCTATTGATCCCAGTAGTTTCTTAGCTGAGATACATGCAAGAGAAGCTCATCTCTGCCCAATCCAGTGACACCGCTGGTCATAATCCACGGGGGATGTTGTTTGTAGTTTTGTTTTATTATCTCTTGAAATTCTTTTATGTTTTCATCAGGCCGCTTTCCCTTCGCCACCTTCATTTTGTCACATTTAGTGAAAACAAAGGTAATTGGTATCTGCAATCCACAAAGTTATAATACAATTCAGACTTAATTTGGTACCCTAACAACATTACATCACGGACTAAACACAAAAAACATCATACATCGTTGCGTCCAAGCCAATTTGCACAATCGAAGTCAATCCTTTGAGGCGGAACGCTTGCATCAATGAGAAGCAAGACAGATACTAGCGTATTTCTATTTAAAAAGTAACCTTTTGTAAACGAAGACCAGTCTGTTTTAGCTGATTCAGATGCTTTAGCAAAGCTGCATAAACATACAAAAAAGAGTGCATGATGAGAAACAGTTTTACCCATGACAACTGGCTAACAGTTACACCTCCAATCACTGACCTTAAATACTCTCTAATCTAAGAAAAACACAGAAAAAGAACATCATTGTAGAAACCACTGATGAGCCCTACCAATTAAGAATACATGTAAGCACACAACACTGTCACTAAGCTGGTTGAATCATTGATTTGTCCTCAATTCAAGTGAACTATGTTCTGTTTGGATAAATGACTTAATAAAACACTTATAATTTAAACGCATACCATATCGGTGCTTATGTATAAGTGATTTCTATAGCAAAAAATAAAATAAATTCAAGTTGTTTTCATACAAGTTCTAAGTTGTTTGAGTAAGGGATCCTGAAAAGCTTATCAAAATAAACTGAAAATAAGTTATGAAGAATCATAAGTTGTTTAGAGAGTCTTAAAAATGCTTCTATCATTATATAAGCTAAAACAAGTCATTGGCACAATACAATTATAATATGAGGGTGTTTGTGAGAGACTCACCCATAACCAGGTAAATCCACAAGGTACCAGCTCTTGTTGACCAAGAAGTGATTGATAAGCTGTGTCTTCCCTGCAACAAATTCCAAAAATGAATTACATTACATTACACACAAAACCTAAAAGCATCTAATGAATTTCAAAACTTTAAGAAAAATGGAAAAAGGAGAAGAACCTGGTTTCTTAGAAGTGAGGGCGAGTTCTTTCTTACGAACAAGAGAATTGATAAGAGAAGACTTCCCAACATTAGAACGACCAAGAATGGCGAATTCAGGTCGGTCATCTTTAGGGCAATCTTTTGCCCGGGGACTACTCTTAACGAATTGGACATCCTTGATTCGAGATTCGCCGGCGTAGGGTCCGACGACGATGTTAGAGAAAGGGAGAATCATGGAGTCGTTGACTTGGGTGGGTTCAACTCCTGGTGGGATGAATAAGAGGGGTTTCTCGGAAGGGGGGAGAGAAGGGGTTAGGGTTTTGGAAGCGGGAATTGAAGAGTGTCGGAGAGAGAGAAGAGAAGGGGTGGTGGTGGTGGTGGTTGTGGGAATGGAGAGAGAAGAAGTGTGGGAGAGATAGAGAGAAGGAGGAGGGGTTTGGAATAGGAAAGTGAGCGTCATCGCTCCTCTTCTTAGCACCATTGTCATACTGGATATGAGGGGGAGTGCAAGTACAGCCAACGTCCTGTTATCCGGTAGTGTAATGGTAGCCAAAAAGAAAAACCGGAAATTTTTGGTCTTTTATCTTTGAACCCGTGGGTTCACAGATGCCCGAATGTTTGAGGGGATTTGAATTTGGAACTGAAATAGATAATAAAAATACAAGTTTGGTATAGGTAAGTATGAGAAATAGTTGTGGATAAGAATAGAATAAAAGAAAAAGTAGACATATATAAAAAGTAAGTGTTCATGATGAAAAATTGTAATAAAAAATGAAATAGGAAAAAAAATAGAAGGTTATATATATATATATATATATATATATATATATATATATATATATATATATATATATATATATATATATATATATATATATATATATATATATATATATATATATATATATATATATATATATATATATATATATATATATATATATGATAAAATTTTATAATAGATGAATCATTTCAGTTAATAGAAAAATGAATCGATTACGCACAATGTTATAGACTATATAATAGATGTGATGATATTAATCTAGAAATGCAAGGAGAGAATTAGAAGATGGGTTGAAAATTAACAAATCAAATTTTGGATAAATATAAAATAAAAGGCAAAAATGAGAAAGTTGAAATTAGTAATTTTAAAAAGAAAAATTAGCAATGAAACACTACACTCGCGATGAAAAATGTAGTAATTTTTTAATAAATAAATCATTTCAGTTAACATAAAAATGAATCTATTACGCAAATATGATTTTTCCAAATGTCAGTTTCAAGCGGGTAACATTAGCGATGAAATATGTAGTCTATTTTTAATGGTTAAGTTGTTGTCGTAAAACATATGTAGTTTATGGATATTGGCAATGTTGAAACAATTGTATGGTAAAATATTTTGGTTTAAGGTTTGAAACAATTTCATGCATGGTAGTGTTGGAAAAGTAATATTTTGAAACAATGGTATGGTATAATATTTTGGTTTAAGGTTTGAAACAATTTCATGTATGGTAGTGTTGAAACAATTTCGACGTAAAGAACAAGATGAAGAACGGATGACTTTTATATGTAAGTGGTAATATTGGAAAAGTAATAAGATTGAAAATAGGTTATAATGAAAAGTAGAAATGGTGACTATTTCAAGTTTCAGTTCATTTTCAAGTATGTAACATGAAATATGCAATAGTGGTATATATGGCCAAGCACACATTATTCATATAACTTTCAATGCTCCATATGTGATATTTGTCATTGTAGTGTTCAATAGACAAATAATGCAAATTATATTATAAACAAAAAACATAGTCATCCAAAGGAAAACCCATAATAGTGGTAAGCTACATGTGATAAATTTTGAAATTCAATCTGAATGCACAGTAGAGCCCACAACAACAAATTGAAATGCAATAAGAAGTGTAATGGTTAGTAGGTGCAGAAAATTGTGAATAGTAACAGAGAAAGAAATAGTAAATATAAATTAACACTCTCATAGTAATTCATTGCATAGTGTTAAAATGATTCGAACCTATTATATATTATGGAAGACCTCTTTATAAACAGCATTTGTTGTTGATTGCTTGACATTATTTTATTCATCATGAACCAAAATCTTGATTCCTTTCTTAGAAATGACCCTTGAAAATGCCACATATAGTTGGTCGTGACTAAAAACATCTTGAGGCAAGTATAAACCCACTCAATCAAGGGATTGTCCTTGTGATTTATTTATGGTCATTGCATATGAGACAATAATTGAGAATTGTATTTGATTTAATTTAAATGGCCATGGAGATTGTGATGGTGACATATCCATACATGGTATGTAAATGATGTTTCTGTGACCTTTACCACCCATTATTCTTGCTTCAAGGACATGGTTCTCCATCTTAGTCACAATTAAACGTGTTCCGTTACACAAACCTTCGGATTGATCAAGATTCCTCATTAGCATTAGAGGAGTTCATATCTTCAATTTAATGTGATGTCCAGGTAAGCCCAAAGTTCTTAGAGTTTAAGAAGTTTCGGACTTAGTAGTTCTATAACGTCCATGTCATGTATTTTCGATCTATCTATTGAGTTAGAGTTGTAGTAGTCTCTTACCTCACCTAAAAGGAATTAAATTCAATTCATTAAGAAAATGTATACATTTTAAAGACATATGAATGTAATATAGTATATGAGATGATGTACTTGGCATTAGAGCAAGCAAATATTCATTGATTTTATCAACAGTTTCAATTGTTGCTGCTAGAATAGCTCGACTTTTGAGATAATCATACGAGTGGTAGTTATCCATAAAACTCAGATAAGTGTTATCCACAATTGCTGTAATTGGATCATCAAAACTTGATATTAAGATTTCAGAAGGAATATCAAACTCAGCATATCCATCATTAGGTTCTGAAAGTTTTCCCTCCCTAATATTGGGCAACCATTTTGAAATTTGTTCAATTTCAAGACATTCTTTTGGGTTTGAACCACTTTGAAGTCTCATATTTCTTGTAAGTGTAAGTACCTCACAATCATTCCAAATGTAAGAAGCATTCAATGAACTGTGTACAATATCTGAACGAGTTCCTCTTGGTGCAACAGGACGAATTTGTCTAAAATCACCTCCAAAAACAATGACTTTACCACCGAAAATGGAATTGGAATTAGGATTATTACCCATAATGTCTCTTAGTGTCCTATCAAGATCCTCAAAACAATGTTTGTGAGCCATTGGAGCCTCATCCCAAATTATCAATTGCATTTGTCTCAGCATTTCTGCAAGATCATCCTTTGGTTCTATGTTGCAAACAGAATTCTCTAAAGTAGGTACGAGAATTTTGAACTTGGAATGGGTCGTTCTCCCTCCAGGGAGCAACAGTGATGCAATTCCGCTTGATGCAACGGTTATGACAATTTGATGTTTTGATCTCAAATAATTTGCAAGAGTTCGCCACATAAATGTTTTTCCCGTTCCGTCATGCCTATGCAGGAAGAAAACACCACATTTTTGTTATGTGACAGCATTGATGATTTTATTAAAAATAGTATTTTGTTCACCTACAAAAATTGGAATACAATTAATAATTTTGGTGAATTGAATGACAAGTATGATGTATGAAGTACCACTTGAAATGAACATGTAGTGTAAATGGCATTGATGCAGTACTGGAAGTTTAAAACATTAACAGCCAGGAATGAGAATAAGTTATAGTAATATTAGTTAGAATTAACAATTGCATAGAAATAGTATTGCTTTAAATATAATTGCAATATTTCAATTGCTTGTTAGTGATGCAAACAATTGTAGGTATATAATAGAGAATGTAAAATAATTGGAAAAAACATGATGGGAAGTAACATATATATACGGTTCAGATATGGAAATTTCATGTAACAACCTGTAAGTGATGCAAACATATTTGCAAATTCGGTTTTAAGTTCAGCTACATCGTAATTTCGTTCGTCGTAAATCAATAGATTACCAAGTTGTTCCAAAACATACCCATTTGGATATGGAATCGGACGGAAATCCTTCAAAGTATGTCCATTTGTTTGCAATATCGTTTCAACTTCAAGTAATGTCAAATTTTGAAGTTCTTCATCCTTTAATATAAGGCCTGTAGTAAGAACATGGGTTTGCATTAGAAGCTTTTTTTTGTAATCTATATACTCATATGTCGACGTAACTAAAAGTTCAACGATGCAATATAGGTAAAATTTTGTACCTGAATTGCAAGACAAAATACGTTATTCATGCAAAATACCATCTGATAGCCATGTCCAAGTATTATTCCAAACATGACATGGTCTATTCATTGTACCGAACAACAACATAATGACAAATAATTTTCTCAAAAATCCTCCTAACCCCCATTCACTTGCTTCTTTTATATCCAAAATAAATTCCTTGTCATCCTCAAGGAACCCCATTGTGAAGCACGCATCTCTGAAGGTAAAATGTTGTGTAGCACTGACTTTATAAATGTTCTCGTAAGTTGTTGGTCCTTTAACTACTATTAGCATCATTCTTAAAAAGAATAATTCCCATGTTGTAGGTGGAGCCCATATTAACTTGCCAATAGTAAAATCTTTTTTCCTTGGTTTCCAACTTCTAGTTATATTATCATAAACAAACTTTGATACAAATTGGGCATATGTGAGGGTTCTAGCATCTTCAAACTTTTCATTGGCAGTTAACCATGTTGTAAACATCGACTCGGTTACACTTGATTTTTCAAGGACATCTTCCATTGTGGCATGCTCAATAAAAAAATAGTCTTCTCTCCAATCAGATGGTAAAACATACGTTTCACGACAGGCTTTCGTGCATGAATCTTGAAAGATAAAATCCTCCAACATGCCTCACTTGGTGATACGTAACGACAATCAAGATATTATTGAATTTCATCTATAGCCCCACCCGATGTAGAATTTCCTCCCTTGGCTTGAAAAATAGAAGCAGTAATTCTATCAAAGCCCTTATGAATATATTTGAATAAGTACTTAATGGTTGAACATTGATTGCACCATTCCATATTTATGTGTCCTTAAAACTTCAACAACAACCTTTTGTTGTACGGCACAACATGTCTGTTATCAAGAGAAATTCCATTTTTGACAATTATGTGGGTGTTTGACTATCTTCTATATTGAGGGAAACCATCTAAAGTCAACAATTGTGGTTTCATTGAACTTTTTTGGATAGAATTTTGAACATTTTTTGTTTTTCATGCATGGTGATGATAATCTAGCCAACCCACATGGGCCATGCATCATATGTTGTTTCACTAATTTATATAGTCTTGGATGTAAATCGGGGTTAGGAATTTCACATGAAATGATTTTTTCAATATCAGTAGGGTTCGGATACTTACTTTGAGGGTGCAGGAAAATGAGAATATGGGCATGTGGCGGGCCTCTTTTTTGAAACTCAATTGTATATATAACTGTTATGAAATGTATGAATATGATTAGTGAAGGAGGAATATTGAAACATCAAAAAAAAAAATATATGTGCATTTAATATATGGCAGTTTGTATGATACAAATTTCAAAGTTATTTAATGGCAAATGCATATTGTTACCACAACATTTCTAAAGTATGATGTCATACTGAAGTAGTATTGCATGAGTACTATAAATTGACAAATTTTTGAAAGAATGTTTATATTATAAAGTGAACATGCAATTGAAAAAGTTAAAAATAGTATAATAATGTAAGTATTTCCGTATGCATTCATCATGATAGTAATGGCATAGTTGCAATATTGAAAAATGGTGTGAAATATTGTTATGGTAAAGTGTGAATGTTCGTACACTAAGAATGCAAACAAAAGCTTTTAGATTATTGAAACCAGTTAGAAAATTACTCATATGCTAACACCCGACCAAGTATATGTTTGCGTGTGATATCAACCATCAACTCATCAAATTTGATTTTGAACACTCTCGATATAATATATGGACGATCATGAGGTTTTAAATTGTATTTTACACACTCTCTTGTGATTTTGGGCCAATTGAGATTATATGTGAATGTCAAAAACAAATCAGGGAACCCAACTGTACATGTAATAGCCATACCATCAAAATAATTTGATCCATATATCTTTTGCTGCCAACAAATGACGAAGGAAGAACAACTCTTTTTCCATTTTTGGCATGTCTGTTTTGACGGGGGTTGAAGTCATTTTCTTTAAGTTTGTTATATTTCCCAACCCTGAATTTAGATTGATTTTTTCTGAGCCAATTAAGTCTCTCGATTTCCATCATTGTGTATCCATCAACCAAAAATTGATGAAATAGTCTTCGTGATGACAAAATTGTTGTAGCTTCACTTTTTCTTTGTTGCAATCTAAATGAAAGTCATTCCATAATAGTTTGGTGACTTCTTTTTGTCACGACAATTTTACCTTGGTATGCATGGAGAATATTATCTTTGTATCCATCCTCACTAAATGAAATAGCAATGGATATTGAAAAGCAAGGTAGTTAGGATGAAACTCATCAATTCTTTGTAAATTACCTCCACATGCCTGAATGATGATATCTCGTTTGGTACCTGAATCTATGTCACCAATAATAAGGGATACAACTTCAGAAGTTGTGGGCTTATTATAAATGCGACCATTCGTTAGACGATAAAAAATTATTCTCAATTTCAAATCATTAACGTTCTGATGTTGTAGCATATCATGTGTCATCCTAAAAGCATTTGCATGAACATTGTGTTGATTCAACATGAGACTCTGATTTGTTACAATTGCCCTGTCAATATGTTTGTTGTCCCTATATAAGAATTAATAAATTCATTTAGTATGCTACCTAATGACATCAGTATATGGCAATGTAAAAATTATGTTGTTAACGTATGTACCTGAACATTCCATTCGGTTTTGAATTTCATTGTCAGTGTCAAATATATATAATTGTGCATATTTTGGTGGTTGACCTATCTCTGGAAGCATCGTCCCTATTCTATGGAAGGTCTGTCCATGAAGCCTTAGTGTTGGGGAACCGCCACCTTTTATAAACTTGGTGTCAAATTTCATACCAGGTGAAATGAAAGAGAACATAACATTATAAGTCCTTGTGTTGGCTTGATAATTCTTGGCATCAGTTGATGCAGGGTCGAAAAGTAATTTTTGAAGAATGGCGGGTGGGTCACCAATCAATGGTAGTTTAACCTTTCCATCATGACAACAACATTGAAATTTAGGCGACATCGTATTCCTTGATTTACTCATACGTTCACCATACCACATGCAAGCAAGACAATATTGGCATTCCCAAATAGGATCTCTAATATCAAAGAATTATGTGTTACCATGAAATGTTAAAAAAATATTGCATATACATGACATTGAAAAGTTCTGAAACTATCTATTGTACAGAGCCTTGTATAAAGTGGTATTGAAATTTGAAGTAATGGTAAACCTTGAAGATGGTCATCAACCAAATAATCATCGTCAATATCCATATCACTATCAGAATTGCCATTTGAAGAAATGTTTGACCCCATATCCGAGTCATGGTCATGGACATAGGAATTGGTTGAATGGTTACTATTATGTTGTGGAATAGTTTGATTGAGTATAGAGCTGGTGGTATGTGATGTTTCATGTGTAGTTGTTTGAGGTGGTGTAAGAGAAGAATTAGATGTTTCAACAGTGGTTGCTTTAAACTTCCTAAAGAGATTAACTCCAAAAGGTCTAACAAATGAGTTGGTTGTAGACCTATAATGACGTTTTGAATGTTGAGTGCTAATAAAATTAGAAGCTGAACCATGAATTGGTGTTGTGTTTGATATGTTTATTGCTTGATTCATATATGGCTTGGAAATTGCATGGGGATGGATATTTTCTTTTTCTGAAGAACTTAAATGGAGTTTTCTATTCATTAATGTCCATTTTCTTTTTTTGTAACAGCAGACGCAATACTGTTGATTGTATCCATGGTTTTTTAGTGAACTAAAAACAAAATGAACATGAAAAAAATTATATGCTACTGAATTTTTTGTATAATATACAGGGAAAAAATAACGGGAGGACAATGGTATGAAAAAAATGGCGCACAAAGTTCCCTCTCAATCTCAAATCATCAAGCTAATAGAAATGAATATGACAAAAGTTGTGTACGACTTACTTTGTATTTTAATATGATATACATGTTAATGCAAAGAAATGAATATATATTATTAAAAATAGAATGTCAACGGATGGACAACAAAAGTGTGTGTGTACTTGTGTCATGGTAGGAAAATTGATAAGTAATTTAAAATATAAATTGTTATCTTTGGATGTTTAGTTAGTTTTTCAATGTTCCACATTAAACTATTATTTCTAAAAGCAATTGTCTCATATAACATGTCAAATCAATAGTTTTGTATTTCTTCTTATATTACAAATATATTCAACACAATAAAGTTGCTTTTAACTTTCCTTTTGTTCTTTACTTATACCACTTATGTTCGTCACAGTAGATTACCGTCGTTTTTTGTACTTTATCACACCTACTCCCTCGTTTAGATCTTATCAAACGTGCAATATTTTTCAGTATATTGTTTTTCCACTTTTTGGATCAGATTTTATGCACAACTACTATATGTTTATTTGGGTAAGCAACCAAAACTTTATTTCAACAGGTTCTGCAAAATTGTTTATGACTGTGTTAGTGCACGCACAATTGTAAAATATGAAATTGTTTCTTGACGTTAAACTATTGTTGTTCCTAGTATAATCATCCTAAATATACATAATAATGGTCACAATGATACTATAGGTATACTCATATAAGTAATAATCAAACAAAACATAACTAACCGGTGTTATAACCAAACTTTAATACATAATCATATAGTCATGCTACTTCTACACTACTAATTAAACGACACATGCTGGAGGAAATACAACGTCCTCTCCAAAAAAAACATCCACAGAAATGTCAACATTCATATTACATTATCCAAAATATTAAACATAGAGGGGTTCATAGTACCTATCCCACTTACAATTCTTTCGAATACCGTTCATTAGCAACTACACAAAGTAAACTTATCATTAGACAACCGACTTAGAACTTCCTGCAACCACTTCACACCATCATCTTTGACCTTACGCCAATCTAAAAACTAAATTCACCGGTTCAACACGCTAACAACTATTCTTCATGTTGATGGGTGACGAATTCTGAATCCCACGGTGTCACCTTTTTTTAGGCCTTTCTTCTTGGCATACCCATACCAACCACGTCCAATAAACATTTCAACGCAATATTTCCTTTATGGAGTATGGACTTCACAATCATAGGTTTCCATAGTATCAGCATCCAACAGCTTTATACTCCTTAGTCCGGTTAAGAAACATTTCTTAATCACAGATTGGGGAATTTGCTGCACAATAACATAAGTTCTTTCATACATATGTATATTCATATGTTTATATAGATATATCACAGGACAAACAACTTTATATATAACTATTTATGGATACTATAATTTAACTTACAAGTATGTTTCTTTAAACAACATTTCCATCTTTGATTTCCTTCTTCCAAACTACAAACCTAGGCCAGTTAGAAAGGTCTTGATCACTGAACTCATCACCAGTAATATTTTCATCAGAACTGCATTTACAAAACAACCATCAAATGTCTTCTAACATACATTGCACCATTATATACAAATAATACCTTAAATTGTTATACTTAGAATATTTTAATGTTTTTTCTAATATTTATTCACATAATGAATTTTCTAAAAATGATAAATCTTAGTATCAAGACAAATTCAGATCAAATGATAATTCAAAGGAAGATACTAAACACTGCTTACATTTATAATACATCGGGTCAAGTGATACTTAAGCAAAGGATAATTCTTCCATAAACACGTAAACTACCTTCTACATATTAATAAGGCGTCAACAATTACCTGTCACTACCAGATCAAATCGATATATGTGACGGTGCCGCATCAGTTATAATTTTGTCAATCTTACCATCAACACTTTTCCCCTACCGCCTTCTTCACCCAAATCAACTTATTTTCCCTTCAGATTCATTGCTTCACCTTCGTTACATCCTTGCATGAGACCCTTCAGACTCACTTGTTCACCAACTACTATGTCTTCAACTTCAGAAACACGTTTTCCCTTTGGCTCATTACCTGAATCACAAATAGGCTCATCTACAAGACATTAATTACAAAGTAGAATTATAGAAAATTAGGATTCATATATATCATGATTTCAAAAGTTGGTAGGATCAACTCATGGAGCACTAATATTATGATTTTCACTATTGACAACGTAGATAATGAGTCATATTGTTAGTAACCATAATGGTTTGAAGATGAAATTATAAGTACGATAAGAAGTACACATGAAACATGTATTTAGATATCTGAAAAATTAATATTAAGATATTTGGGTGTGGATATTTATAAGAGTGTGTTGATATATATTTAATAAATGTGATCACTTTAGAAATTAATATAAAACTCGACGCCATTAGGGCAATAGTAAAGGGATCTAATCTTCATACATATCCAAATTGTATATTATAAAAGACATAATTGCCACAAAGTTTGAAATAACATACATAGACATTGAAAATCATAGGGACATCATAACATTAGTTATTTCTTATCCATCTTCACATGCTTGCGAGGTAGCCTAGTTGTAGATTATTCTCCTGCAGCAAGTTCTTTCATAGTCGCAGAATCACTTACAGCATGGACTGTAACCCTTTTCCCATAATTGATTGGAGTAACTGGTGGTGGTGGTGTTGCCTTAACTCATTCATTGATTGTAGTTACTGGTGGTGTTGTTGTTGCCTTGATTTCTTCAGGGGTTGTATAGTTCCGAACATAATTAAAGATAAACATTAATGATTCACATAATATATAAATCACGTAATAATATATATATATTACATGTCATAACAAATAATTGTTAAAGTTGTGAATTCAACCATGATTGCAGATGGATCAGAAGGTAAAAGTTATGAATTCAATTTAGAGGTGATTTCCAAATCCTGCAAAATAACACATTAATTTCATAAAGGTTTTTGTGTATAAACAGATAAATATAGAAGTGCATATTAAGATTATGAAGTTCTTGTTACATTTATGATATTCCATTCCTCAATCAATATTGCTTCATCAACACTTCCCCTTATCTAAAATTATAGAAATGTCATGAGTTTTACATAATAGGGGATGGAAAATACGAAAACAACAAAGAGTTTGTACCAAGATAATGAAATACCCGGTTAACTTGATCATCAAAGAGTTTAACTTCAATGATAGTAGGTTGATGTAAGAAAAAAAGAAATTGGTTTATATTTGAAGTAGGTCGGTCTACAATAAAAACAACATATAGGGATTTGTGAAATACCATACAAACTTCCCATTGCACTAGTAGTTTATCAATAGTTTCTTTGTCTCGTACGACCGCCATGACACTTTCATTTTTTCACCTTGGTTGCCATTTAACTTTGAATGCAAATTCATGCCCAATTAAATTATCAAAGACCAATGGAAATTCAAGTGGATCGCTAATAGCATCCTAGTTTAAATGAAAATCATATAAATATATATGGGATATGTAATGAATTGAAAAATCAAAAGATCACAATCATTTAAGCAAACCTACAACATTGTTTGGCAGAGCTGAGAGGCAGATATTTCCAACAATTCATTACACTCACGATCCCAAAACACAAAAATGGTTGAAATTCCATTATCAATAACTTTAACCTCGATTTTGTACCTATAATGTTACGACCTATCATTTCATACTTGCATCAACCATCATATGAATTTGAGGTAATGAAAAGGCAATAACTATAAATTTTGGTCTCAGTTGAATGTCCATCATAACGTGTATATGGGGGAGAGGATCCCTTAGCTACTCTTGGACATTTACAACATGCCAGGTAGTAACAACTGTAAGACCCCAATTTTGACCCTAAGATCCCTCATGTTATCTCATCATATGCATTAGCATCGGGATCACACCTTGGCGTCCTCCTTACCCCTCATCCATTGGGTTTTCATTGGGAGAGATCACCTTGTATCATACTTTGTTCTTCATTATTTACTAACCAAAATACCAAAAATATGTCAATGTATAGTTTGTTGCTTTTATAGGTAGTGTACATGCTCACTTATGCTCTATCAAGTTCATCTCTAGGGTTTGAGACCCTCAATGCAAGGAACTCAATCAAGAATTGGTTTACATTGGCTATATACATCATATATGGATCCCCATGATCTTCACATGTTATTTTGATCAAGAAATCATCAAGAGTTTGGAGTTGGTTTGCCTGGGAAACCCTAATTCATCTAGGTATCTTGTGTGACTTCTTCAACAAGTTTCTTCAACAATTGATCAAATATTTCAAGGGATACTTCACCTTACATCACCTTATGCATATATTATCCTCCATGAGTCCCAAAAGTCAATAAAATGTCAAGCTAGCAAGATGGTTCATGGTGGTTGACCAGAGGAAGTCAACTAGTCAAAACTGGGGTTCCCTAGACCTTATCTCCTACAATTTTAGGTCATTTTGTCTAAACCCTAGTTTAGAGGTCAACTACCCAAGACCATAACTTGCTCAATTTTTATGAGACGAATTCCATTAAAGTTGAATGATCACATTTAAGATGTCTAATTCAACTTTGATGTTTGGAGGAAGTGCAAATTCAACTTGCAAATGCATGTGCCAAGAGGAAACATTATAGGACATTTTGGACCAATACCATTGAACAAGTGATTTTCCTCAACTTCTAAAATGCATAACTCCTTCATGCCAAATTCAAATGAGGTCAAATTTGTGACCAAATTTAATATGATTGAACTAGATACAACTTTTATGAAGGAACCTTTCTCATTTGAAGTCCATATAAAAAGTTATTCAAGGTGGAAGAAGTGAACATTTGACTTGGGACTTAGAAAATTTTCAAATATGTTTGATTTCCCAAATTTCCACCTCAAAATTCATCATGATACAAGCTTTAAATGAAAACGTGTTCAACATGAAAGTTGTTCCCCTTGATCTCACCTTTCCAAAACATCCAAGATCATTTCATTTGGATCAAAATTGAGGGACTTGCGCATGGCTTCATTATGGAGAGTGTTTTGGCAAGATTGGATTTCAAGTGATCAAATTCTTTTGCATGCTTACACATGATGCATTCAGCATACTTTGTACACGAATTGGGAGTGGATTGCATCATCCCTAAGGCCCAGATGATTTCCCATGCACCCACGCAAAGGAGTTTCCAAATTTGTCCAAATTTCAAGTGGTGCAAATATCAAGTGCATTGTCTATTTAAACAAGCTTAAGGCTTCATATTCATCATCAACACTTTACCCAAGCTTTGCTAGACCAATTCAAACCCCCACTGCCATAGAATTTCTGAAGGTTTATTTTAAAATTGAGCTTGAACTTCATCTTCTGTTTGGAAGTTCAAACTCCAGAAACTCACTTCCCTTTTCATCTCATTTGGCTTCTGCAAGCAAGAAGAGGAGAAAAGCAATCAAATCCAGATCAAGATCAACTAGAATTAGATCAACTCGAAGGTGATTTTTCAAAAACTTCTTCTCTTTGATTCTCTCTCAATTCTTCACCATTCTTTGTGATTTTTGGTTATCTGAAGTCCTATTAATGTAGGCAAGAAGATTGAGTTGCTTTGAAGTCAAAATTCAAATCCTTGTATCTTTTTATATACTTGGAATTGGACAAAATTCAGGCCAGATTCGAACTCCTGAGCATTTTTTCTTTAAATCCATGTCTTTCTTTTTCATTTTGATGATGGTTGATGGTGGACCATTCCGGTGAGGTCCACCGGAGAAGAAGACCGGAGCTCTGGCTTCAGTGATATGTTGTCATGCATCTCAACCATAAGATCCAGTTCAAATGTTTTAATCTCGTGCGTTGCTTTTGATTACCATATGTGTGGTTCAGTTGACCAGGGAACATATGGAACGCGCGCTTGTCACCATCTAATCTGCCACCTCAATTAATGAGGGAGATCAGATGGCTCTCATTTTTTTGAATTTTTTATTATTTCATTTAATTGCTTATTTTTAATTAATTTCACTATTAATCCAAAAAATATGGGACTTTCACCAAAAAAATTAAAATATTTCCCTCTTTCATTTTCTGAATTAAAATTATTTTTTGGATTAATTTTGATATTTTTTATGTTTTAATTATTTTTGTGTATATCTTTAATTGTTTAAAAATACTTCTGACTTTTCAAAAATAATGAAATTTTTTGTCTAAGGTCCTTTGACCTTCATTGACCTAGGATAAATCTCTTGACCATTTATTTGATGTTGTAAGGAGGTTTTAGATTTTTGATCAAACATAATTTAATTTAATGCATTTTAATTTGATTTTTAATTGATTAATTGTGAATAAATTGTGTTGAGCCATTTTTATTGACTTGTGAAGTTTGACTATGTGTTTGTCCCCTGGTCAAGGTTGATTTGACTTTTGTTGGATTAAAATCATTGGATTTAGGGTATTGATGAAATGTACATTTCATCTCCCAAAATGAATGAATGATTTTAATTTGATAAAATTCCTCCCATGACCAATTTGTATTAGTCTCATTTCCCCTCCCTCTTCATCTTCAATCCCATTCAATCCCTATCCCTTTCATTGACCAATGAAGTCTCAATATCTGAGGGCTAATTGGTTCATCAATAACTTCATGTTAGATGAACCAATACAGGTATGGATGAGATTAGGTCCATCCATTGATCATTTTTTTTTGTATGTTTTAGGAGTATGGTTCATTATATCATATCTCTAACATGCATTAACACCAAACTTTCTATTGCCCGACCTCTAATAGTTGTGACTTTTACATAAGTCCAATTACGATTTCTTAACATAACCCTAAATTTTGACCCAAAGGCATAACATTCTAGTAAGTGAGATTGTAAGTCTCCCCCCTTTCATGGTATTATGTGGAAACTTGGCCTTTTTTCCTTTCTTTGGAAGATGTCTTGGTTCAAGGATCCATGCTTGTGAATAGAGGGTTGAGTGTTCTCCAAAGAGTGACTTAAACAATTAAAAAGCAAAACTCCACTAACATCTAATCAACTAACATTTGACTAACTTTTATTCTCGTTACTTTTAATTTCAAGTCATTTACTTTATGTCATTTAAATTCAAGTCATTTACCATTTCATTTTCCATTTACATATCATTTAACTTGTTTATGTTTATGCCATTTTCACTTTGCTCACTTGAGCCATATATTGTGATTGGTAATATTTGTTTGTGTATCTCGTTTGTGTTTGTGGTCTTAGGACCTTAAAATACCTAATAAACAACAAAAACCCTAAAAAATGTTTGTGTGGAGAGTTGGATTTGATCCGAGCTTTGAACTTAGAATTAGGCCACATTCCTTATGCAAAAGGACTTGGCCAATGCCAACATTTCTGAAACCAAGTTCTTGTGATTTAAATTTTCATCTGATGCAAGTATTGGGATCCACTTGAGTTCATCTACTACATGGTCTTGATGCAAATGTTACTTTGAACTTGTATCTAATGCCTTATTCTGAGTCATTCAAGGAGTATGTCATCTGATACATGGGAAGATTATGAAGAAGACTATGAAGTTGCTAGCTTGGATGTGGCTATATTTATTTGATGTCTTGCTCTTCATTGTTCTACTTGCTTATTGATATTTGATTGATTCTAAAGTCCAAAGGTAAAGTGGATTTCTATATGACACTCTTGTCTATTGGATTGCATCCCACTGGTCAGATCTTTTCAACCCTTAACTTTTAATTTTTGCTTAGGATTAGCCTATTCATCTCCTCCCATTTCTTAAATTTCAAATCTCTCCCCCCTTTTCAAAACCTTCTTTGCTTGTGATTTCAAAACTTGGACTCTTTATTGCAAATTAGAAACCTTGGCCTAATGCCATTGCATTTTGACACTCTTTTCTTAATCAAACTTGTAAATGAACTTAACCATATTGACTTAAAATTTCAAAAGACAAAAAGAACTAACACTCATTCAAACTCTTTTAGGTCATTTGTGCCTCCTTTAAACTTAAATTTTTGTTAAAATCAATTCACTCACTTTGAAATTGATACCACGAACTACAAGGTTTTGACCCCTCATTTTTATGTTGGTACGTAGGCACAAGTCCGAAGGTCTTGTCAAACACAAAAATATAATTAATGAATTCTTTTCTCATCCCCAAACTCTATTTATTGCAAACATCTTTTATACCAAAACACATACACACATAAAAAAGGGCTCCCTAGGAGTACCTAGGACACTTTGGGTGCTAACACCTTCCCTTATGTAACCAACCCCCTTACCTGCAATCTCTAGCATTTTATTAGTTTTGATTTGAAAACTTCTTATCTTTGGGTTTTGTTCATACTTTTCCCTTTTCCTTTGGAAACAATAAAAGCGCGGTGGCGATTCTGATTTTTATTGACGTTAAGCTTATCCATAGCTTAATGGTCATGAATTTACCGCTATAGAAATTAAGTGGCAACTCTGTTAGGGAGTAGTCCTCAGTGGGTTTAGCCTACTTTTTATGTGTATATATTTGTATACTTGATGTTTGTATATTTGTCTGTGTGATATAATCTGCTTGTTGTGCTTGGTGATCTCTGAGTGGTGAGATAAGTTCTAACCCGAACTTGAGTGCAATTAAGATAGGAAGATGGTATAGTCATGTTTGACTTGTGTGGAGTAGTCCTTAACAAGTTGGCTTGAGACCCATCTACTCAGTGGAGACCCTTTTGGAGCTATTGATGTCACACAAGTTATTTGTGGTTAGGTATTACTTTCTCTGATTTGGGGTCCGAGAAGCTAAGGATCGTAGAACATTTAACCCAACTTGGCCTATTTAGGACGTAGTGCGGAGACTGTTCAAGTGTAGACTTGATAACAGTTGTTACGCGATACTACACTCAGACGAGTTTCTCTTGAGAATATTATGGGTTGATGAGTCAGTCATCCTAACCTGTAATATCTGATAGATGGAATTAAGACTCTTGGAACTTTTTAGAACATGATCTATAGGTTTTTATCCTTAGTACACTCCTTTGGGATGGTTCTTAACTTGACTCCATTCTCGTGACTCACAACAAACCCTTGATTCTTGGTTGATCCAATCAAGTCTTGTCAATATCAATGGAACTTGGGTGTTGATAAGGTGAAAGCCATAATCCTCCAAAATGGATGATTGATCTTGACAATGACTTGATTCATCCCTTGACCTCTGTTTGTTTGCCTTATGTGTGATCCCTTATTTGTGATTGTTGAATTCATGCATTCATGCGCATCATAACATTTATCACACGAAAATTAACTTCAAGAAACTGAGGTTTTATTTGCAAATATTTTCAGACCATGGATTATGGACGAAGAAACACTAAGAAGTACAGTTTCAGATGTCCCGATTTGAAAGAGCTAAGGAAGCTATCATCTTTTGTATTAGATCCCTTGGACTTCAAGCAACGTCGTGGGAAGCTCCTAATTATATTGTCTGCTGATGTGGTTGAAGGACTCTTAAGTGTGTTGGTTCAGTTTTATGATCCTCTCTACCGTTGCTTCACTTTTCCCAATTATCAGCTTGTGCCTACGTTAGAGGAGTATGCCCATCTCTTGGGAATACTTGTTTCTGACAAGGTGCCTTTTAGTGGATTGAAAGAGATTCCCATATCTCATCTTATAGCTGAAGCTCTTCATCTGAAGAAGTCTGAGATTGAGGCTCATTGGGTGTAGAAAGGAGGAATATTTGGGTTGACTTCTGAGTTCCTTATTGGGAAAGCTACTGCTTTTGCTCAGGTCGGTAGTATGGATGCCTTTGAAGTCATCTTTGTGTTTCTCATCTATGGTTTGTCTTTGTTCCCTAACATTGATGGTTTTGTCGATGTTAACGCCATTAGAATCTTCTTGATTAGGAATCATGTGCATACTCTGTTAGGTGATATGTACTTATCTTTGCATCTAAGAAATTCTAAAGATGGTGGAATTATTGTGTGTTGTGCTCCTCTTCTATACAAGTGATTTATTTCGTACTTGCCTTAGACACCTACTTTTGTAGAGAACAAATAATGTCTACGGTGGTCCCAGAGACTTATGTTTGTCACTAATGATGATATTGTTTGGTATGACTTTGCATTGAGTAGCTTGGATATTATTGATCGTTGTGGTAAATTCTCTAATGTGCCTCTCATTGGTACACAAGGAGGAATCAACTACAACCCTGCTTTGGCTCGACGTCAACTTGGGTTCCCCTTGAGAGACAAACCTAATAACACTCAGTTAGAAGGTCTTTTATATCAAGAGGGTAAAGATCCCAAACATTTGAAGCAGAAGATGGTGCATGCTTGGCATAATGTGCATAGGCAAGGAAGATCCGAGCTTGGTCCGTGCAACTGTGTAGCTTTGGAAGCTTACACTACTTTGGTGAAGAAGAGAGCTTTGGAATTGAAGATGTCGTATGCTTGTGAAAGACCTATGTATATGGTTGTGGTTGAGCCATTAACTCTCCCTAACCAATATGTAGTGGAGTTGGAAGACGCACTCGCCAAGGAGAAGCAAGAGAGGGATATGTGGAATGAGCAGTTCCATGCTTTGAGCCGAAAGCATGAGGAGTTGCAGCTTGAGTCTAAGGATAAAGACACGCTTATTGAACTTCTTGAAGACCGAGCAGTGAAGAGACAGAGAGAGCCAGAGGGTCCATCTTTCTCTAGTATGCCTTAACCTTCCGGTGCTTGGAAGAAGATTGTTGATCAGCTTGTCCGTGAGAAGGCTCAGATGAAGACTTCTTTTGAGTTCGAGATTCGACGCATTCGAAGGTAGTATGTGCCTACAGCCAGATCATCTGACACTGTTGTTAGGGGATCCTTGGGATGATTAGTTTCCTTTTCTCTTGTACTTATATTTTGGTTTCTGAAATTGTACTCAGTGTAATCCTTCCAAAATTATGTGAATAAAAGAGATTTTTATGGTCAATCAAATTGTTATTTTTATTATATACTTGCAAATGAAATAGTATGTTCCTTGAAAATAAAAACAATCAAAACATTGCATTTCATGCATCATTTGCATAACAAGTTTTCTTCTGCCAGATGTCTTATTGGTTATTCTTATATGCTTCAGCCAAGCTGACTCACCGATACAACACTCGCGCCAATCAACCGAGAATCATGGAACATTTGGAACAAGAGAACCAAGAACTAAAAGATGAGATTGCTTGCTTGACTGCCATGATGGAGTCTGTTCTAGCTGCTTAGAATCAGTCTTCTCCAACACCTGTAACTCCTCCTCCTCAGAGGACTGTCATTTCAAAGGTTGCTACCTCAACTGTGCCTTCCACTCAGTTTTCTACGACTATGCTTGCCAGATTCCCGTGGCGAATGCCACCAAATTTCATGCCTGAAGGGTTTGCACCTACTTTTGCTTCCATGCCGGTATCTAGCCTGGTCATGTTTGTTCCGCCTCCAGTTGTTCACACTCTGCGTCGTGTTGAGGACACCATCTATCATTCTGAGCCGTCTGAGGGTCTCGATATTTATGAAAAGATGGATGAAATGAAAGACCAGTTCCTTGAGCTTCGAAAGGAATTGAAGATGTTGAGAGGAAAGGACTTGTTCGGTAAGAGTGATGTTGAACTTTGCTTAGTGTCGAATGTCAAAATCCCGATGAAGTTCAAAGTCTCTGACTTTGAAAAGTATAAGGGAAATACTTGTCCACTTAGCCACCTCGTCATGTATGCCAGAAAAATGTCAACACATACTGATAATGATCAGTTCTTAATTCAATATTTCCAAAACAGTTTGACTGGTCCTGCTCTGAGGTGGTACATGGGGTTGGATAGTGCAAGTATTCACACATTCAATGATTTGGGTGAAGCTTTTGTGAAGCAGTATAAGTACAATGTGAACATGGCACTTGATAGAGACCAGTTGAGGTCTATGTCTCAAAAGGATAAAGAGACGTTTAAAGAGTATGCCCAGAGGTGGAGAGAGCTTGCTGCTTAGATCAATCCTCTATTTAAAGAGAAGGAGATGACCAAGATTTTCCTTAAGACCCTGAGTTCGTTTTATTACGAACGAATGATTGCTAGTGCCCCCAACGATTTTACCGAAATGGTAAACATGGGGATGAGATTAGAAGAAGGAGTCCGGGAAAGACGTTTGTCTAAGGAAGAGGTATCATCAAGCAAGAAATATGGAAGCAGTTTCGCTAGAAAGAAGGAAGGTGAAACCAATGCAGTATCTATGGGGAGGCAGAGGAGGCCTCATGTTAAAAGAAATATGCAACCGTGTCAGCATCATCGTCACGTTTCATCTGTTATTCCAGTATTTTCAAACAATCAATCAGTACTAGTTTAACAATAACATCAACAACAGCCACAACAAAGAACAAACAACTACAACAACAACACCAATAATCAACAACAACAACATAATTTTGAGAGGAAGAAGGTCTCTTTTGACCCTATTCTTATGTCATACGCCGAATTGCATCCATCTCTGGTTCTCAAGAACCTACTTCAACCAAGAAATCCTCCTCAAATTCCAGAACCACTTCTGTGGTGGTATAAGCTCAAACTCCATTGTGCCTTTCATCAAGGAGCTTATGGCCATGATATTAAAAACTGCTACCCGTTGAAGTATGAGGTCTAAAAGCTAATAAAAAGTGGGATGGTGTCCTTTGAGGACCGTGTGCCAAATGTAAAATCTAACTCATTGCCTGCTCATGGTAATTCCTCTGTTAATATGGTAGATGGTTTTCCAGGAAGCTTCCGAGTCTTCGATGTGCGACGTATTCGTCGGTCCTTGGTGGAGATGCATAGGACCCTGTGCACCATAAGTAATTGTGAGCACGGCTATGATGGTTGTGCAATTTTCAGTGTAAATCCCCGTGGGTGTTTGATCGTCAAGAGGGATATTGTCATACGGTGAACTGACTTTTGGTGTTTTTTTTTTTGCTTTGTAAAGCAAATATCGCGGTTAGCAAGAGTCGCCACCGATTTTTCTTTTATCCAATAAGGAAAGGTGGAAAAGAACAGGAAAGACCTTAATTAGATTTTGGGTTCGGGAGGTACATTATACAAAGGGAAGGTGTTAGCACCCTTTGTATCCATGGTTATCCATGGGCTCTTAATTGTTTGATCACTTATGTTTGTCTGAAAAAAAAGTGTTTGTGAATTGCTTGAAAAATGTTTTGAAAAGAGAGTTTAACTTTGTAATGATTCTTGTGCGAATGTATACAAAGTATTTATCTCGTTTAATTTCGAAAGCAGTTTAGAAAAATATAACTTGACAATGATTCTAGTACGAATGTATGCCAAGTGGTGATTTTCTAGTATTTGCAAAGTGTGAGGTGTGAAAAGCAGTTTAAGTTGTGAGCAAGCATTTAGGAGTTATACCTACCCAAGGTCTTTATGGGCATTTCCTATCCTTATGAGGGTAAAACTGTCCTTACTATTGAGAAGTAAGTAGTCTTATCCCTTTGGATGTAAAAGGGTCATCGTAGGGTCATCGATTGGTCATTGAAAGCAACGGTTGTAAGGATACCTTAGCATTCGAAGGGACTATCATCATTTGACCGTAGGCTACACCGAAGGGTCATCGAGGGACAAAATCATATATTCGAAGGCAACATCCGAGGGGCTATGATTTATTTTAGAGGGACATGATGATTTAATCGAAGGGTCTTGGCTAAAGGTATCTCCACATTCGCGGGACATGACCGTAATACCGTAAGGCAACAAAGAGAGGTCCAAGATCACATATTCAAAGGCAATATTTTGCAATTAAGTATTTAAGATGAATTTCCACATTATGATCAATTAAGATGAATTTCCACATTATGATCAATTAGGATGAATCTCCACATT
Organism: Lathyrus oleraceus; assembly: GCF_024323335.1. Classification (NCBI taxonomy): domain Eukaryota; kingdom Viridiplantae; phylum Streptophyta; class Magnoliopsida; order Fabales; family Fabaceae; genus Lathyrus; species Lathyrus oleraceus. The sequence goes on from NC_066585.1 coordinate 195,492,052, forward strand.
AAAATTAATTAATTAATTAGGATGAATCTCCACATTAAAATTAAGTAATTCAGAATCCATCTCCATAAGGGTATCCCACAAATAAAGTGGAATACCTAGCTGGCCGTTTCTTCGGGAATATGTAAGCCTTTACACAATTCAGCACACGGGTTAGAACATCGAGATAAAGTACAATTGAAAATTGCACCACAAAATAAACACAACAGTCATAAGGTCAGGCCAAATAATGCAGAATTATAATAAATCTTGATTAGATAAACATAAGGCAGAACAGAAAAGAAACAAAACAGCCACTGTCCCGTTCGCTCCTGCTTTGCCTAGCAAAGGCTTAGCGAGTGCTCGCTACAGGCTCGCTTAGCGATGTGCTAGCGAGCGGCTACGGGTTTTGAGTTTGATAGCAGCATGATCTCCGGAACCCTGAACTTTATGGCATTTAATTACAGGAATAGCATGGACAAACATCAGGATATTCATGCATACTTAAATTCACATGTGAAATCAAATTACATATCCGAAAATTTAATCATGATGCCTTATGTATGTAGAGATTACCGATCAAAAGCATAAAACAGTAGTGATGTGCCAACCTGTTTGCAACTGAGCTGCGATGTTGAAGGGACTGACCACTCTTGGTATCGGATGGAGTTGGGCGGAGGTAACTTCGGTGCGGATGAGCGGCCTTCAGGGTTTTTTGCCTCGGAATTCTCTGAGTTAGTCTCCAGGGTTTCTATGCCAGGGTTTCTGTCCGTCTTCCTCTGTCCATTTTCGTGACTGAAGTGTCGGTATTTATAGTGATTGTGGTGACCTAATGGGCTCAGAATGAAGCCCGAAAATTCTGATATATCACAAGCTTCGCTAGGCGAAGGAGTTGCTCACCTAGCGAGCAAGCTAGTTTGGGCCTTTTTCTGGATTGGGTCTGTTGTGAGCTGGGCTTTTGTTCCTTTAAGGTCAGTGCCTTGCAGAATAAGTTGGAGTGCTTCGAGAAATGTTTTGCAAGATTAATGGGCAAATTTTGGGGTATGACAGCTGCCCCTGTTCAATATTCTTGAACCGAGAGAGTTAGGATGGCAAGTATGCCATTCGTGGTCTGGAGGTGGAAGATTATTGAACACTAGAATGCCCCAAAAATTTGCACTTGTCAATTAGTCTTGATGGAGATGGGCTTAAAGATGCCATCCAGGAAGTTTGATGATGAGAGCTTCAGATTGTGTCGTACGTTAGACGATATCTGAAGACATGGGTGTCATACCGGGTCATTCGCTAGACCGTATCGTGAGTCCTCCCTTGTCGACTTCGCTGGGGAGTCAGAGTGTGTTATACGCTGCTGGGGATAAGGGATCAGAATAGATCATACGCTAGACCATATCTGAATAGCAGAGTGAGTTGTCCATTATGCGGAGGACTTCGCTAGGGATGAAAAATCAGAATGGATCGTACGCTAGATCGTATCTAAGTTGCGGAATGAGCCGTTCGTTAGGCTGTATCTGACGAAGGTAGAATCAGAATGGATCGTACGCTAGATCGTATATGAGTTGCATAATGAGTCGTACGTTAGGCTGTATCTGAAGAAGACAGTAGTCGTACGCTAGACTACACCCCGGAATGTACCGTACGCTGGGCAGTATCTGAGGATTTGAAGGTCAGAATGGATCGTACGTTAGATCGTATCTGAGTTGCAGAATGAGCCGTATGTTAGGCTGTATCTGAAGAAGAAAGTAGTCGTACGCTAGACTACATCCCGGAATGTACCGTACGCTAGGCAGTATCTGAGGATTTGAAGGTCCAAATGGGTCGTACGCTAGACCGTATTGGAGTCGCAGAATGTCAGGATGGATCGTACGTTAGATCGCATCTGAGTTGAAGGAGTCATATGTTGAGCTGAATCAGAGTGAACCGTACGCCAGGCTATATCTGATAGTATTTGTATGTGTTGTATTTGCAATGAATATCTGGGGTGGGCTTAATGATGCCACCATTGGGCGGATATCAGAGCGCTTGCCAGAGTGAATGCTCACATGGATTGTATCTGCGAGATGTAGTTGAATCTTGAATGTAATTGATAAAGATGTCCGTCTGGATGGACCTTTGTTTTGACTGTATCAGGAGGATAATTAACCTGAAAAACAAAGTTAGCTTCATGCCATGTCATGATGCATGAGATGTTTTATGCCTATGAAAATAAATGCGAACAATGTATGCATGCGTATGCTGTGATGTAATGAATGAATTATGCGTCTGAAAAGTTTTTCTTGGCGACTCCCTGGGGAAAATAAATCCCCCTCTTCTGGTTGGAGATACTTGTACTGATGACCTTTTCTTAGCTAGGGATACTTGATTTCCGTCTGATGGTAGAAATATTTAACAGAAGCCTGGCTGGGGATGGAAGAGATGACCAGTTTGTCTAGTAATGTCGATTTCTTCTGGGAAATAGCTGTTTTTATTGGGGAATGGAATTAGCAACCGGATTCATTGGAACGCGTGGTTAGACCTTCTCCTCGATCCTGAAGTCTCTTGTAATTGCTATTTCCATTTTATGCATGTATTTTGATAAACATCGATCATATTCAAATGCATATATCAGTTCAAATTAAATCAATGGACGTTTATGCAAACAAAACAGAAAAAGTAAAACAAAAGCATCTTTTTGGAAATAAAATTATATTGATTTTGAAAGAGGGCCTATAAACAGGCAATTTGTGTACATGGAGACAGAAATCCTAGTAAGAGGAAATTGTCGAGAACATAAAGAAAAGCTATGAAGGAAAAGCCCTGTTGATTTTAATTCTACTACTGTCATTATATCTTCAAGCGTCTCATCTCCTACTGTCGGATAGAATTGATTGGCTTGTTCAGTCCCTTGAACTTGGATAAAGCTGTCTGAGAACGGGACATAGTCATACGCTTTTAATCCCTAATTTTTGCCTGGACCGCCTTTTCAGGTTTTCAGTCCACCAGGATACCCTTTTTTGCCCAAGCCGCCTTTTCAGGTTTTCGACTTGCCGGGTGTACATTTTTATATGTTTATCCCTAATTTTTGCCCGAACCCTTTTGGTTCGCCGGGATGCCCTTACTTTTGCCTAGGTATGTCGACCTAGCGGGTCTCTTTTATGCGTAGTATTTTTTAACTATGTCTGCGTTCACGGGATGTGGGAAGTCTTCGCCATCCATCGTAGCAAGTATCATGGCTCCACCAGAGAATACCTTCATAACTACAAATTGCCCTTCGTATGTGGGAGTCCATTTGCCCCTGGGATCACCTTGTGGTAGAATGATACGCTTTATCACCAATTCGCCGATTTGATACACCCGTCTCTTGACCTTTTTGTTGAATGCCTGGGTCATGCGCTTCTGATATATCTGCCCATGACAAACAGCCGCGAGTCTCTTTTCATCAATCAAATTTATCTGATCGAGTCGAGTCTGAATCCATTCATCCTCGTCTAAACCTGTCTCTTTCATGATTCTTAGAGAGGGAATCTGAACCTCTACCGGTAGGACGACTTCCATTCCGTAGACTAAAGAGAAAGGAGTTGCCCCTGTCGAAGTGCGTACTGAAGTGCGATAACCATGAAGAGCAAATGGTAAGATCTCATGCCAGTCTTTGTACGTTACTGTCATCTTTTGTATGATCTTCTTGATATTCTTATTAGCAGCCTCCACGGCGCCGTTCATCTTTGGCCGGTACGGAGAAGAGTTATGGTGTTTTATCTTGAACTGCGTGCAGAGTTCAGTAATCATCTTGTTGTTCTTCCGGAGAGAGCAGGTTTTCTCAGATGTATACTTGATAAGATCCATCTTAGAAATCAATAAAGTGGTATGATTCAACATATACTGTCTTAGTCGGCGAGCAGCCCAAGCCAAAGCACAACAAGCTTTCTCGAGCTGTGAGTATCTTGTTTCACAGTCGGTACCTTTTGCTAAGGTAGTATATTGCATGCTCTTTTCGACCAGACTCGTCATGTTGCCCCAACACACACCCTATTGAATTTTCTAACACGGTCAAATACATGATTAGAGGTCTTCCTTCAACTGGTGGCATCAGAATTGGAGGTTCTTAGAGACATTTCTTGATTTTGTCAAAAGCTTCTTGACATTCATCATTCCATATTGTCTCCTGATTTTTCCCCAGTAATTTTCTTGTCTACTTCAGTACCTAGATTTCATTTGATTCCTCATGCGGCTGTATAGTCTTTTCTTCTTGCAGTACCAGTTTGGCAAGCTCTTCAGGTACTTCACAAACTTCCTCACTTCCATCCTCGGTTTGGTAGATCGGATTTTCGAAGACATAATTAACAGCAGCAGAATTATTATCAACAGGATCCAGAGTGAATATGGATATGAAATTTGTTACGTGAGTGTGTGCAAGAAAACATAGCTTATTTGAAAGATGACAGGAAAGATAAAGAGCGCAATATTTGAATGCAAAAAGGTCCATTGATTTATTGAATGTGAATATGCTTATGAAAATGACAAAACCTTTAACAAAATTTAATACATTAAAATAAGCAATAACAATTACTCCTGACTAAAGGAAATCAGGATAGAGTCTTCAGCCTTCCAATTGTCGAGTTCGTCGCCAGTTGTTGGGAAAATCCAGCTATCCAAGTCACAATCGTTATCAGCATCTTCCACAGCATTGACAGTCTCGCCGTGGTTAGGCAGAGGGGCAGTGATGTCATTAGGAGTCTCCGGAGGATCGGAGGTGGCCGCCTGTATCTTTCCACTTCGAATGCCGCGTTCCACATGCTCACCTGTTAATATAAGTTCAGTGAAACCCGATGAGGAACTTCTCAATAGATGGCTGTAGAATGGGCCAGTCAGTGTGCTCATGAACATGTCCACTAATTCTCGATCAGTCATGGGGGGTTTGACTCTGCCAGCCAAATCTCTCCATTTTTGAGCATATTCTTTGAAGCTTTCTTTAGAGCCCATAGTCATATTCTGCAACTGTAGCCGAGTAGGCGCTAATTCAGAATTATACTGGTAATGCTTGTAGAAAGTTGTCGCTAAATAAGTCCAGGTGTGGATGTTAGAGCTCTCGAGCTGATAGTACCATTCTAACTGTGTGCCAGACAGACTCTCTTGGAAGAAATGGATCCATAGTTTCCTATCAGTGGTATACGGCTGAATCTTTCTCACATAAGCTCTCAGATGCATCTGAGGACAAGACGCACCATCATACTTAGTGAAAGTGGGGGTCTTGAATTTGCGAGGAATGACCACATCAGAGACCAGTCCCAAGCTTTCGAAATCCAGACCGGGCGCCTTCTGACCCTCCATAGCTAGCATGCATTCTTCCAACAACTTATACTTATCCTCTTTTGGAGAGTACTGTTTATTTTCATAATCTTCATCCTCGTCCTCAGGGTTAAAGGGATCCACATTCTCCTCTTCCGAATCATTTTCTGTCTCCTCTTCCTGATCCTTCGGAATTCTAATCTTGATTCCTGTAACCTGTCCTTTAAGCCTTCTTCCCGGGTTAATGTAACTCACATGTTTCTTGTCTTTCTTCTCGAGCAATAGAGCCTTTAGTTCCTCCTGCCCCTTGGATAAGTTCAAGATCATCTCCTGGAGTTGAGCATTCTGAGCCTGGAGATCTTTGACAGCTTGTTCGAGGTCTATTTTTCTGTTTGGAGGAGAACCGTGAGAACATTGATCACTTTAGAGTACCTGTTATGCAATGTGATGTTATGCTATGCAATGTATGAAATGTTTTCAATGTTTAAAGTCCTTGAAATGGTTAGTACAATGCCATGATGTCATGATGTCATGATGTTATGATGTTAAATAAGTAACAAGCACAAACAAGTCACACAACAATCATTCTTAGGTTTTAAGGCCTGCATGAGTTCCATAGGTAAGTACCCTCCCCACTGAAGTTTGGTTGGTTCCACCTGTCCTAGAATAGTAACCGGGTTCTAGAAGGATCTCAAATCATTGACTTTCCTTTAAGTCCACTTCAGTGCAACACCAAGTGGTTGACCGAAGCTTCCCTAAAGTCCAATCTCAAAGAGTGTAGTATCGAGTCTCAACCAACCTCAGTCGGAACCGAAGTCAGTTATCTCACTACTTTCTAATGGCTAGGATGAGTCAATTAGGGTTCTAAAGGTCTGGTTAATGCTTTGATGACACCACGCGGAAGCCAAATTTTTCCTCAAGTAAACATGAGGAACATCAGGACATCCAAAGTGTCACATTAACCGTAGCCATCATTTTGACCATTCCAGTATACGCCGGATAGTCGCGATGATCTATTGCTACTTACCTAAGGTACACTAGATCCGGGTGTAGGATCTTTCACTCAAGCGTAAAATACCCAAGCAATCCCTTAAAAGTAAATCAGACAATTTGACTAAGTGATCTTGTTTTTAAGGTAACCTCTCCTTTTAAGGGTCCCCAGCAGAGTCGCCAGTTCTGTCATACGGTGAACTGACTTTTGGTGTTTTTTTTTTGCTTTGTAAAGCAAATGTCGCGGTTAGCAAGAGTCGCCACCGACTTTTCTTTTATCCAATAAGGAAAGGTGGAAAAGAACAGGAAAGACCTTAATTAGATTTTGGGTTCGGGAGGTACATTATACAAAGGGAAGGTGTTAGCACCCTTTGTATCCATGGTTATCCATGGGCTCTTAATTGCTTGATCACTTATGTTTGTCTGAAAAAAAAGTGTTTGTGAATTGCTTGAAAAATGTTTTGAAAAGAGAGTTTAACTTTGTAATGATTCTTGTACGAATGTATACAAAGTATTTATCTCGTTTAATTTCGAAAGCAGTTTAGAAAAATATAACTTGACAATGATTCTAGTACGAATGTATGCCAAGTGGTGATTTTCTAGTATTTGCAAAGTGTGAGGTGTGAAAAGCAGTTTAAGCTGTGAGCAAGCATTTAGGAGTTATACCTACCCAAGGTCTTTATGGGCATTTCCTATCCTTATGAGGGTAAAACTGTCCTTACTATTGAGAAGTAAGTAGTCTTATCCCTTTGGATGTAAAAGGGTCATCGTAGGGTCATCGATTGGTCATTGAAAGCAACGGTTGTAAGGATACCTTAGCATTCGAAGGGACTATCATCATTTGACCGTAGGCTACACCGAAGGGTCATCGAGGGACAAAATCATATATTCGAAGGCAACATCCGAGGGGCTATGATTTATTTTAGAGGGACATGATGATTTAATCGAAGGGTCTTGGCTAAGGGTATCTCCACATTCGCGGGACATGACCGTAATACCGTAAGGCAACAAAGAGAGGTCCAAGATCACATATTCAAAGGCAATATTTTGCAATTAAGTATTTAAGATGAATTTCCACATTATGATCAATTAAGATGAATTTCCACATTATGATCAATTAGGATGAATCTCCACATTAAAATTAATTAATTAATTAGGATGAATCTCCACATTAAAATTAAGTAATTCAGAATCCATCTCCATAAGGGTATCCCACAAATAAAGTGGAATACCTAGCCGGCCGTTTCTTCGGGAATATGTAAGCCTTTACACAATTCAGCACACGGGTTAGAACATCGAGATAAAGTACAATTGAAAATTGCACCACAAAATAAACACAACAGTCATAAGGTCAAGCCAAATAATGCAGAATTATAATAAATCTTGATTAGATAAACATAAGGCAGAACAGAAAAGAAACAAAACAGCCACTGTCCCGTTCGCTCCTGCTTCTCCTAGCGAAGGCTTAGCGAGTGCTCGCTACAGGCTCGCTTAGCGATGTGCTAGCGAGCGGCTACGGGTTTTGAGTTTGATAGCAGCATGATCTCCGGAACCCTGAACTTTATGGCATTTAATTACAGGAATAGCATGGACAAACATCAGGATATTCATGCATACTTAAATTCACATGTGAAATCAAATTACATATCCGAAAATTTAACCATGATGCCTTATGTATGTAGAGATTACCGATTAAAAGCATAAAACAGTAGTGATGCGCCAACCTGTTTGCAACTGAGCTGCGATGTTGAAGGGACTGACCACTCTTGGTATCGGATGGAGTTGGGCGGAGGTAACTTCGGTGCGGATGAGCGGCCTTCAGGGTTTCTTTACTCGGAATTCTCTGAGTTAGTCTCTAGGGTTTCTATGCCAGGGTTTCTGTCCGTCTTCCTCTGTCCATTTTCGTGACTGAAGTGTCGGTATTTATAGTGATTGTGGTGACCTAATGGGCTCAGAATGAAGCCCGAAAATTCTGATATATCGCAAGCTTCGCTAGGTGAAGGAGTTGCTCGCCTAGCGAGCAAGCTAGTTTGGGCCTTTTTCTGGATTGGGTCTGTTGTGAGCTGGGCTTTTGTTCCTTTAAGGTCAGTGCCTTGCAAAATAAGTTGGAGTGCTTCGAGAAATGTTTTGCAAGATTAATTGGCAAATTTTGGGGTATGACAGATATCCAGAAGTTGATGGATAAGAATGTAATCCAGATTCAACAGTCTATGGATATAGATGATGTGAATGTGATTGTTCCTGTGTTTAAGACCCCGGAGCGGGTAGTGATGCAATTTGATAGCAGCAGTAGTAACATCTTCAATAGATCGACATCGCTGTTAGTAATACGGTTAGCGGGCCCCGTCTCGTATGCATTCGATAGAGTTGTTCCGTACCAATATAATGCAACAATGGTGGAGAACAGTCAAGAGGTTCCGTTGCCTACGACCAACTCTGTTGTGAACATTGTTGATGTTACAAAGGTGACCCGTCGCGGTCGTGTTTTTGGTCCCGTTTTCCTAAAAGATGTAGAAGATGCTAGTAAGAAGTATGATGTGCCTGTGGTGAATCAGGTTAGTGCTCCAACGTGTCAGTCTGGTGAATCCAGCAAATTGAAGCCTAATAATGATGATGAGGTACTTAGATTGATAAAGAAGAGTGAATTCAATGTGGTGGAGCAGCTGCTCCAAACTCCTTCAAAAATTTCAATGTTGTCTCTACTCATGAATTTTGAAGCGCACAGAGAAACATTGCAAAGAGTGTTGGAGCAAGCCTACGTAGAGCATGATGTGACTGTGGATCAATTTGACCACATCATGGATAACACCACTTCCTACAAGAACTTGAGCTTTTGTGATGAAGAACTTCCTGAGGAAGGCAGAAATCACAATCTAGCACTGCATATATCAATGAATTGCAAGGAAGATGCATTGTCAAATGTGTTGGTTGATATTGGTTCTTCTTTGAATGTACTCCCCAAGTCAACTCTATCAAGGTTAACATATCAAGGAAACCTGATGAGATACAGTGGCGTGATCGTCAAAGCTTTTGATGGTTCTCGCAAGACTGTTATAGGAGAAGTGGACCTTTCAGTGAAGATAGGTCTGAGTGATTTCCAAATTATATTTCAAGTAATGGACATCCACCTAGCCTGTAGATGCTTGTTGGGAAGGCCATGGATACATGAGGTTGGAGATGTAACGTTCACTCTACATCAAAAGTTGAAATTTGTGAAGAATGGCAAGCTTGTCATTGTTGATTGGGAGAAAGCGCTGTTGGTGAGCCATCTGTCGTCTTTTTCATATGTGGAAGCTGAGGAGGAGGTTGGAACTCCGTTCCAAGCCTTATCTATTGCTGAAGTGAAGAAAATTGGGGCACCTATGTCCTATTTCAAAGACGCTCAGAAGATTATTGAAGATGACAGTTCAGATCAGTGGGGCCGTATGGTAGAGACCGCCGAGAACATGAACCGAGCCGGATTGGGATTTCAGCGAGGGTCGTCTCATGTCAAAGCTGAAGATGTACAGCCTAGTTTCTGTAGCAGAGGGTTCATCCATGGTAATGAACAACATTCAGCTGCTGTGATCGAGGGTGATGAAGATGAAGAATGCGCCAATTTTGTGACGCATGGAAAGGCTTGCAACAATTGGATCGCTGTTGATGTTCATGTTATCGTCCATCGCTCTAAGTAATTTGTTTTTATCATTTTTGAAAAATCCTTCTCCTATGCCTAAGAGAGAAGTAAACATTGTTGGGCATATTTCAAATTAATCATCAATAAAATGCAATTTTATTCATCCACATCTATGATGTTTTTATTTTGCTTTTTGCTTTTCTGAAAATGATAATCACAAAAAACATAAATAAATAATAATTGTCCATTTGCATAATATTTTGTCACAATTCACTTCTCTAAAATCAAAATATCAAATTATTATGCTGGTTGGTATCTAAACTCATTGAATACAATGATCCTACTCCTTCTCCAAACTATGAATTCCATGTGTTTGAGGCTGAGGAAGAAAGTGAGGATGAAGTGTCTGATGAATTGTCTCGTCTACTTGAGCGCGAGGAAAAAGCCATTCATCCATTTGAAGAGCAGATTGAGTTAGTCAACTTGGGTTTCGAAGATGACGTGAAGGAAGTCAAGATTGGGTCTCAACTGTGTCCAGAGGTTAAGAAGGGGTTTGTTGATCTTCTCCGAGAGTATTCAGATGTGTTTGCGTGGTCCTATCAAGACATGCCTGGTTTGGATTCTAAGATTGTGGAGCATAGATTGTCGTTGAAACCAGAATGCCCGCCAGTCAAGCAGAAGTTGGGGAGGACTCATCCTGATATGGCAGTTAAAATCAAAGAAGAAGTGCAGAAGCAAATTGATGTTGGTTTCCTTGTTACTGCTGAGTATCCGCAGTGGGTGGCCAATATTGTGCCTGTTCCGAAGAAGGATGGAAAAGTCCGTATGTGCATTGATTATAGAGGTTTGAACAAAGCTAGTCTGAAAGATGATTTTCCTCTGCCACACATTGACATGTTAGTAGACAATACAGCTAAATTCAAAGTCTTTTCGTTTATGGACGGATTTTCCGGTTATAATCAGATCAAGATGGCACACGAGGATATGGAGAAGACCACATCCATTACACCCTAGGGAACATTTTGTTATAGAGTGATGCCTTTCGGTTTAAAGAATGCTGGTGCAACTTACCAGAGAGCTATGCCCACTCTTTTTCATGATATGATGCATAAAGAAATCGAAGTCTATGTTGATGATATGATTGCTAAATCTAGTGATGAAAAAGAACATGTTGAGTATTTGTTGAAGTTATTCCAGCGTTTGAGGAAGTAAAAACTCCGCTTGAATCCCAATAAGTGTACATTTGGTGTTCGTTCTGGTAAGTTGTTGGGATTTATTGTCAGTGAGAAGGGTATTGAAGTTGATCCTGCCGAGGTCAAAGCAATACAAGAGATGCCTGTGCCCAAAACTGAGAAGCAAGTCAGAGGTTTTCTCGGCCGCTTGAATTATATCTCGAGATTTATATTGCACATGACTGCCACATGTGCACCTATATTCAAGCTTCTTCGGAAAGATCAATCTTATGATTGGACCGAGGATTTCCAGAAAGCTTTTAACAATATCAAAGAATATCTGCTTGAACCTCTGATTCTGTCTCCACCCGTTGAAGGAAGACCGTTGATCATGTATCTTACTGTACTTGATGAAAGTTTGGGTTGTGTTCTTGGTCAGTAAGACAAAACTGGAAAGAAAGAATATGTTATTTACTACCTCATTAAGAAATTCACCGACTGTGAGACTAGATATTCTATGCTTGAAAAGACTTGTTGCGTATTGGCTTGGGCTGCTAAACGTCTGCGCTAGTATATGTTGAATCATACCACTTGGTTGATATCCAAAATGGATCCAATCAAGTATATTTTTGAGAAGCCTGCTTTAACTGGGAGGATTACCCGTTGGTAGATGTTGTTATCCGAGTATGATATTGAATACCGATCTCAAAAGGCTATTAAAGGTAGTGTCTTGGCTCACCAACCCATTGAAAATTACCAGTCAATGTAGTACGATTTTCTTGATGAAGAGATCTTGTACTTGAAAATGAAAGATTGTGATGAACCATTGCTTGAAGAAGGCCCATAACCTGGTTTCCATTGGGGCATGGTATTTGATGGAGTTGTTAATCAATATGGTAATGGCATTGGGGCAGTGATTATTACTCCTCAAGGCACGCATTTTCCATTTACAACTAGATTGACTTTCAAGTGTACAAATAATATGGCTGAGTATGAAGCTTGCATTAAGGGGCTTGAAGAGGCCATTGATCTCAGAATCAAGTATCTTGATGTCTATGGAGATTCAGCTTTGATTGTGAATTAAATCAAAGGGGAATGGGAGACAAATCAACCCGGTTTGATACTGTATAGAGGCTATGCGAGGAGGATTTCACCTTTCTTTTCTAAGGTTGAGTTTCATCATATCCCTCAAGATAAAAACCGGATGGCAGATGCTCTTGCAATGTTGTCCTCTATGATTGTGGTAAAATTCTGGAATGAAGTTCCCAATTTAACTGCGATGCGTCTTGATAGGCCAGTTCATGTGTTTGCTGTTGAAGAGATCAAATATGAAAAGTCGTGGTATTTTGATATCAAGTGTTTTCTCCAAAGTCAGATTTACCCACCCGGGGCATCTTTGAAAGATAAGAAGACTTTGAGGAGATTAGCTGGAAACTTATACCTGAATGGTGATGTGCTTTACAAGAGAAACTTCGATATGGTTCTGCTCAGATGCGTGGAGAGACACAAAGCAGACTTATTGATGACTAAAGTCCATGAAGGTTCCTTTGGTACTCATTCCAACGGACATGCTATGACTAAGAAGATGTTGAGAGCATCTTACTATTGGCTGACAATGGAATCTGACTGTTGCAAGTTTATGAAGAAATGCCACAAGTGTCAAATCTATGCAGATAAGATTCATGTTCCACCGACACTGTTGAATGTTATTTCCTCCCCATGGCCCTTCTCCATGTGGGGAATCGATATAATTGGCATGATTGAGCCCAAAGCTTCAAACGAACATCGTTTCATTCTGGTGGCTATTGACTACTTCACAAAGTGGGTTGAAGCGCATCGTATGCGAATGTGACCAAGCAAGTTGTTGTGAGGTTTATCAAGAATCAGATTATATGTCGGTATGGTGTGGCAAGTAAGATCATTATTGATAATGGATCGAACTTGAACAATAATATGGTTGAAGCTCTTTACAAAGACTTCAAGATTTTACATCATAATTCTTGTCCCTACAAACCTAAGATGAATGGGGTTGTTGAAGCCGCAAACAAGAACATCAAGAAGATCATTCAAAAGATGATTGTAACTTACAAACATTGGCATAATATGCTCCCATTTTCTTTGCATGGGTATCATACATCCATCTGCACTTCAACAGGGGCAACCCCTTTCTCGCTTGTTTATGGTATGAGAGTTGTGCTCCTGGTGGAGGTTAAGATCCCATCACTGCGCGTCTTGATGAAAGCCAAGTTGACAGAAGCTGAATGGTGTCAGACCAGGTATGACCAGCTAAATTTAATTGAAGAGAAGAGATTGACTGCCATGTGCCATGGTCAGTTGTATCAGCAAAGAATGAAGAAAGCTTTTGATAATAAGGTCAAACATCGTGTGTTCAGAGAAGATGACCTTGTGCTCAATAAGATTTAATTTTTCAAACCAGATGCTAGGGGAAAATGGACTCCTAATTATGAAGGCCCATATGTTGATAAGAGAGCCTTTTCATGCGGTGCTTTGATTCTTACAACTATGGATGGTGAAGAGTTCACTTGTCTTGTGAATGCCGATGTAGTTAAGAAATAATTCGCCTAAAAAGAAAAGAACAACTCGCTAAGTTGAAAACCCGAAAGGGTGGCTTAGGCGAAAATGAGCGTCTCGGTGGATTGAAAACCCAAAAGGGTGATCCAGGCAAAAGTTAAAGACATAAAATAGAAAAAAATTTCATCCCGATAAATTAAGTACCCCACTTTAGGGCAATTTATGCAAAAATTAAGGATTATGGCAAGTAACTGCATCCTATTGATCTTCAGTCTTAAAGACGTTCTTGAGCACGATGTTTGGTTCTGATTTATCTTCAACCGAAGCCAAGAGCATAGTGGATATTGAAGTCGGTAGAAGGATTAGTGATCATTGTATTCAATGCAGCCCTTTTCCATGTAAATTACCATTTTTCAACTTTTGTAAAAATCTATGGAGTCTTGCCATTTACAGACTACCATTTTATTAAATAAAGTTGAGATTTTTATCCATTTGCTTCTAATCTTACTTATTTCAGCTAAATAGAATTAAATTTTATGATGATTATTTTGAAATTGAATTTAATAATTAAAATCATGTTTTTCTTAAATAATAAAAGCAATTAATTTTTAAGAGCAATCGATTTCATTTAAGGAATATCAATAGCGGTCTGAGAACATGTGAGTCCTAAGATGTGAAGCATTATTGGTTTTCCCCAAGCAGTTGCTGTGATCTCTATTTCCTCCCCAACACCATTTCCGCATCTCCAGCCGAGTTTTGTTGGTTGCTCCAACTAAGTTTGTAATCGCCTCCTTTGTTTTGATGGTGCATTTTCTTAGTGGTTCGCATAGATCCAGCACAAGGTTTTGATTCCCCTCAAGTCGCCGGCGAATTTCAGTTAGGACTGATTCTTGAGCAATATGTATGATCCTCTACAAGGTTGTCTCCCATTTGATATGGCATTTACCTAAAATTCCCCGTAGGGTTGATGGTGCAGATCCTCGGCAGATCCTTCCCAACCAGGGTTAAGCCTTTAAGATGGATAATTCACGTTCGTCCTTTACCTCTCTTTCTCCTGTTGATGCTCTCCTGTTGAGATTGGCTGAGTGTTGTATTGATGATTCAGATCGGTGACGTTTGTATCCTTTGTGATCATTTTGTCAGCATAATCATCATATATACATATACGTATACATATACATTCATAGATTTCATTTTTACATTATTGCACTCTGTGATTCATTATTTCTATGATCCTATGCTATGGTGGTATCCCCCCTCCCCGCGCAGATTCGGTGAGTTTGTCCTCTTTCGATTATAGAGTGTCAGCCCCCTTAAGCAGAAAGAATTTAACCTTTCTCATTCCCCACTAAGTTATTGCCTCGTGGATGATTATTAGTTCAGATTCCTCCCCAGTTGATTATATGGATGGAATTACTCCCCCTGAGTTATATCCTCATTGGGTTGAGTCTTTGGTTGACCTTCTCTTTCTAGATCTTGCCTAGATATATGCTTTTGGGTCCCTTGAGAGTCTATTACCCAGTAACTGATAATATTCTTCTCGATTTGTGAATATTTTACTCTTGCCCGATACTTGGTAAAAGTAATCTATTTCCTTTATTCTTCCCACCGGGTTCGTTTTCACGTTTCCCCAGGAAGTCTATCCTCGATATGTTCATCCTAACCGATGATGGATATTTTCCTTTCCTGCCCTGAGTCTATCCTTGATATGTTCATCTTAACCGATGACGAATATTCTTGCTTCGGTATTCCATCCAATAAAAAGGTAGTTGTAATCCTTATTTCATTCCCCAGAGGGTTAATCCTTGATATGTTCATCCTAACCGATGACAGGTTTCCTCCTTTTTGCGGTCTTCTGCCCAGTAATCGGTAGTTATAAATCTTGCTTTCCCCTTTGCGGATTTTATCCTCGATATGTTCATCTTAACCGGTGATGGATATTCTTTTTTTGGTTTTCTATCCAGTAATTGATAGATGTAATTCCTACTTTCTCCGGCAGTCTATCCTTGATATGTTCATCTTAATCGATGACGGATATTCTTCCCTTTGAGTCTATCCTTGATATGTTCACTTTAACCAGTGACATATATTCTCTTTCTTTGGTTTTCTTCCTAGTAACCAGTAGTTGTAAACCCTATTTGACTTTTCCCCAGTAGGTTATTCTTACCCAGTAACTGGTAATGAATACACCTCCTGGTTTCCCTCAGCGAGTCATCCTTGATATGTTTACCCTGACCGGTAACAAATGTCCTCTCTGACAGATTTTGTTATCTCCTCACCCAGTAACCGGTAGTAGATAATATACTTCTGAGACTCCTGTGCCAAAGATCTTTTCTTCCCCAATTGAGTTTGAGTGCATATTTCCTCAGTGAAATCTCCATTTCCTATTTGGTTCAGGCATTTCAACTTGGTTCTGATTTACTTGTTTCCCCTGCAAAATTTTCCTTTTATCCCCGACTGAGTCTTTCCATTGATTTATTTTCAGGGAATCCCTCGTGTCTCCCAGCAGTTTTAAGTCGTAGCCTTGCCTACGCACAATCGTTTATCCCCCAGAGTCTCTGTCTCCCCTGTGAGTTTTCCTTATGGAATGCATTATGCTTCTGCAGACTCTCAGTCTCTCTAGATTTCTTTTCATTTGTAGCAACATTTTCCCCACAGAGATTATTTTTTACATTTCATAGCATATGCATCATGAGGTCTCTTAGGGACCAAAATTTGATTGTATTATTGTTATTTAAGTCCATTCTACTGAGTTGATACAAAGATTTTAACCTTCATCTCCTAAGCTAGAACGTCCTTAAATAGGGGCAGCTGTAAGACCCCAATTTTGACCCTAGGATCCCTCATGCTATCTCATCATATGCATTAACATTGGGATCACACCTTGACATCCTCCTTACCCCTCATCCATTGGGTTTGCATTATGAGAGATCACCAAGCGCATTTGATTATATGATACTTTGTTCTTCATTATTTACTAACCAAAATACCAAAAATATGTCAATGTATAGTTTGTTGCTTTTATAGCTAGTGCACATGCTGACCTATGCTCTATCAAGTTCATATCTAGGGTCTGAGACCCTCAATGCAAGGAGCTAAATCAAGAATTGGTTTACATTGGCTCTAGACATCATATATGGATCCCCATTATCTTCACATGTTATTTTGATCAAGAAATGATCAAGAGTTTGGAGTTGGTTTGCCAGGGAAACCCTAATTCATCTAGGTATCTTGTGTGACTTCTTCAACAAGTTTCTTCAACAATTGATCAAATATTTCAAGGGATACCTCAACTTACATCATCTTATGCATATATGATTCTCCATGAGTCCCAAAAGTCAAGAAAATGTCAAGCTAGCAAGATGGTTCATGGTGGTTGACTAGAGGAAGTCAACTGGTCAAAACTGGGGTTCCCTAGACCCTATCTCCTACAATTTTGGTCATATGAAAATGATTCCAAGAGAAACGTTACTCAAAATGACATTCCAAACAACTTTCATGTTGAAGTCAATAGCTAGTTTTGCTTGGAAAGTCATTTTTTATGGTGAAATATTATAGGTCATTTTGTCTAAACCCTAGTTTAGAGGTCAACTACCCAAGACCATAACTTGCTCAATTTTTATGAGATGAATTCCATTAAAGTTGAATGATCACATTCAAGATGTCTAATTCAACTTTGATGTTTGGAGGAAGTGCAAATTCAACTTGCAAATGCATGTGCCAAGAGGAAACATTATAGGACATTTTGGACCAATACCATTGAACAAGTGATTTTCCTCAACTTCTAAAATGCATAACTCCTTCATGCCAAATTCAAATGAGGTCAAATTTGTGACCAAATTTAATATGATTGAACTAGATACAACTTTGATGAAGGAACCTTTCTCATTTGAAGTCCATATAAAAAGTTATTCAAGGTGGAAGAAGTGAACATTTGACTTGGGACTTAGAAAATTTTCAAATATGTTTGATTTCCCAAATTTCCACCTCAAAATTCATCATGATGCAACCTTAAAATGAAAATATGTTCAACATGAAAGTTGTTCCCCTTGATCTCACCTTTCTAAAACATCTAAGATCATCTCATTTGGATCAAATTTAAGGGACTTGCGCATGGATTCATTATGGAGAGTGTTTTGGCAAGATTGGATTTCAAGTGATCAAATTCTTTTGTATGCTTACACATGATGCATTCAGCATACTTTGTACATGAATTAGGAGTGGATTCCATCATCCCTAAGGCCCAAATAATTGCCCATGCACCCATGCAAAGGAGTTTCCAAATTTATCCAAATTTCAAGTGGTGTAAATATCAAGTGCATTGCCTATTTAAACAAGCTTAAGGCTTCAGGTTCATCATTAACACCTTGTCCAAGCTTTGCTAGACCAATTCAAACCCCCGCTGCCATAGAATTTCTAAAGGTTTCTTTTGAAATCGTGCTTGAACTTCATCTTCTGTTTGGAAGTTCAAACTCCAGAAATTCACTTCCTTTTTCATCTATTTGGCTTCTGAAAGCAAGAGGAGGAGAAAGCAATCAAATCCAGATCAAGATCAACTGGAATTAGATCAACTCGAACGTGATTTTTCAGAAACTTCTTCTCTTTGATTATCTCTCAATTCTTCACCATTCTTTGTGATTTTTGGTTGTCTGAAGTCCTATCAATGTAGGCAAGAAGATTAAGTTGCTTTGAGGTCAAATCAAAGTAACTCAATTCATGATCCTCAAAATTCAAATCCCTATATCTTTTTATATACTTGGAATTGGACAAAATTGAGGCCAAATTCGAGCTCCTGAGCATTTTTTCTTTAAATCCATGTCTTACTTTTTCATTTTGGTGATGGTTGATGGTGGACCAGTCCGGTGAGGTCCATCGGAGAAGAAGACCGGAGCTCTGGCTTCGGTGATGTGTTGTCATGCATCTCAACCATAGGATCCAGTTCAAATGTTTTAATCTCGTGTGTTGCTTTTGATTACCATGTAGGTGGTTCAGTTGACCAGGGAACATGTGGAACGTGCGCTTGTCACCATCTGATCTGCCACCTCAATTAATGAGGGAGATCAGATGGCTCTCATTTTTTTGAATTTCTGATTATTTCATTTAATTGCTTATTTTTAATTAATTCATATTAATTTCATTATTAATCCAAAAAATATGGGACTTTCACCAAAAAAATTCAAATGTTTTCCTCTTTCATTTTCTGAATTAAAATTATTTTTTGGATTAATTTTGATATTTTTCATGATTTAATTGTTTTTGTGTATATCTTTAATTGTTTAAAAATACTCCTGATTTTTCATAAATTATGAAATTTTTTGTCTAAGGCCCTTTGACCTTCATTGACCTAGGATAAATCTCTTGGCCATTTATTTGGTGTTTTGAGGAGGTTTTAGGTTTTTGATCAAACATAATTTAATTCAATGCATTTTAATTTGATTTTTTAATTGATTAATTGTGAATAAATTGTGTTGAGCCATTTTTATCGACTTGTGAAGTTTGACTATGTGTTTGGGCCTTGGTCAAGGTTGATTTGACTTTTGTTGGATTAAAATCATTGGATTTAGGGGATTGATGAAATGTACATTTCATCTTCCAAAATGAATGAATGATTTTAATTTGATAAAATTCCTCCCATGACCAATTTAAGTTTGTCTCATTTCCCCTCCCTCTTCATCTTCAATCCCATTCTATCTCATCCCTTTCATTGACCAATGAAGTCTCAATATCCTAGGGCTAATTAGTTCATCAATAACTTCATGTTAGATGAACCAATAAAAGTATGGATGAGATTAGGTCCATCCTTTGATCATTTTCTTTTTGTGTGTGGTATATTTTAGGAGTATGGTTCATTATACCATATCTCTAACATGCATTAACACCAAAATTTCTATTAGCCGGCCTCAGATAGTTGTGACTTCTACATAAGTCCAATTACGATTGCTTAACATAGCGCCAAATTTTGACCCAAAGGCATAACATTCTAGTAAGTGAGATTGTAAGTCTCCCCCCTTTCATGGTATTATGTGGAAACTTTGCCTTTATTCCTTCCTTTGGAAGATGTCTTGGTTCAAGGATCCATGCTTGTGAATAGATGGTTGAGTGTTCTCCAAAGAATGACTTAAATAATTCAAAAGAAAAACTCCACTAACATCTAATCAACTAACATTTGACTAACTTTTATTCTTGTTACTTTTAATTTCAAGTCATTTACTTTATGTCATTTAAATTCAAGTCATTTACCATTTAATTTTCCATTTACATATCATTTAACTTGTTTATGTTTATGTCATTTTCACTTTCCTCACTTGAGCCATATATTATGATTGTATATATTAGGACCTTAAAATACCTAATAAATAACAAAAACCCTAAAAAATGTTTGTGTGGACTGTTGGATTTGATCTGAGCTTTGGACTTAGAATTAGGCAACATGCCCTATGCAAAAGGACTTGGCCAACGCCAACATTTCTGAAACCAAGTTCTTGTGGTTTAAATTTTCATCTGATGCAAGTATTGGGATCCACTTGAGTTTATCTGCTACATGGTCTTGATGCAAATGTTACTTTGAACCTATGTCTAACGCCTTATTCTGAGTCATTGAAGGAGTATGTCATCTGATACATGAGAAGATTATGAAGAAGATTATAAAGTTTCTAGCTTGGATGTGGCTATCTTTATTTCATGTCTTGCTCTTCATTGTGCTACTTACTTATTAATATTTTCTTGATTCTAAAGTCTAAAGGAAAAGTGGGTTTCTATATGACACTCTTGTCTATTGGATTGCATCCCACTGGTCAGATCTTTTCAACCCTTAACTTTTAATTTTTGCTTAGGATTAGCCTCTTCATCTCCTCCCATTTCTTAAATTTCAAATCTCTCCCCCATTTTCAAAACCTTCTTTGCTTGTGATTTCAAAACTTAGACTCTTTATTGCAAATTAGAAACCTTGGCCTTATGTCATTGCATTTTTACACTCTTTTCTTAATCAAACTTGTAAATGAACTTAACCATATTGACTTAAAATTTCAAAAGACAAAAAGAACTAACACTCATTCAAACTCTTTTAGGCCATTTGTGCCTCCTTTAAACTTAAATTTTTGTTAAAATAAATTCACTCACTTTGAAATTGATATCACGAACTATAAGATTTTGATCCCTCATTTTTATGTTGGTACGTAGGCACAAGTCCGAAGGTCTTGTCAAACACAAAAAATAAAATAATGAATTCTTTTCTCATCCCACACTCTATTTATTACAAACATCTTTTATACCAAAACACATACACACATAAAAAGGGCTCCCTAGGAGTACCTAGGACACTTTGGATGCTAACACCTTCCCTCTGTGTAACCAACCCCCTTACCTATAACCAACCCCATTAGTTTTGATTTGAGAACTTCTTATCTTTGGGTTTTGCTTGTACTTTTCCCTTTTCCTTTGGAAACAATAAAAGCGTGGTAGCGACTCTGGTTTTTATTAATGTTAAGCTTATCCATAGCTTAATGGTCATGAATTTACCGCTACACCAACCATATCCAGTTGCTTTCGGTTTCTTTGTGGTTGCTATGGTAACACACCATGACAACTGATGCATCTGATATAAATGAGTTAATGGAAGAAAATAATAATAACTATGGAAGTATTTTAAATTTAAAATAGGAACATTAAAAAAATACATCATGAAGGTTTATTATATCTCATAGACAAAGAGGCGTAACATTTGACATGAACTTATCAAATGAAGTGATTTGAGAGCCATATGTGTTTTGTGACCACAAGTTAGATTGTGTATACATAATTTGACTTGAACTTCCAATGTTGATGTCCTTTGGCAGCCTTTCGAACCAAACAATATAATTTTCATATTGATGTCCATTGATAGCCTTTCAAACCAAACAACACAATAAAATATAACATTTTTTTATAAAGCGGATATATAGAAAATATTACCTATTTCTAAATTCAACTATATCTGAGATGTCTTAGTTAATAAGCAGATTCGTTATGTTGTACGTGTTCGATACTGAAAGCGGATACTTGCCTATTTAAAAACAAACATTTATAAGTAACTATGACACAATGTTATTTGATTTAATGTTATTAACTCAATAATAAGAAGAAAGATACCTTAGGCTTTAACTTTCACATATTGTAACAATATGATTGTCGGACCACCGTCTTTGTTCATTTGAACATAGTTCATGAATTTCACAACATATGTCTCCCAAAGAGTTCAATTCATTTAGGCCATTACCAAACATAAGTTTCATTTAGGCCATTACGAAAAGATAATTAAATTGAAATACCCATGTTACACTTAAGTCTGCATCAACAAATATAAGCTTAATGTGTTATTTATTGTTAGAAATTACAGTCCATTTGTGGTGTACTTTTACTTCATTTTTCCATAACTTTTTTGTCTCATTAATATTAGCTATTTTCTCAGATGGCCTTGCCATTAGTTTTAGCATGCATTTTTCAGCCTTGTCATTAGTTTCAGAAATACAACTTCAAGTTAAACGCTTAGTATCATATACTACAAAACAATGACATCAGCAAATTAAACACAACATATTAAGCTTTTCTGTAGAAAACAATCTATTTCCTACATAATACAACAACAAAATTAACAAGTTTTTTAGTTTCATATACTTCAAAATAATGAAATCTAAAAAGAAATATATGAAGTTCATGAAAGACATTTCGTAAATCATACTTAAAGCATGTTGACAAAAAAACCAGTAGACCAACTATTTCAAATGAAGAAGAAAATGCATATGGTGGTTGAAAACCCATCATGTTAAAGCATGATCATTACTTTTTACCATAACTTACCTTCAAAATCGCGTAGAAGGTGAAGAGAGACAAGAAGGGAACGACATAGAAGATTCCAATGAGAGAGACTACTGGAAAGAGTTGTTGTTGCAACAATACTGGTGCCAGAGAGAGAGAGAAAGAAGAGAGGAGCACTGAATATCAATTCATCCATACATTTTCATTTGAGAGAGAGAGAGAGAGAGAGAGAGAGAATAAGTGAACTGGTAGTAGTGATAAATATTTTGCATTGGAATCCATAATCAGTTGACAATATACAACTTATCTAGTTGGTTTGAAACAATATATTCATAACAACATCATATTTGTTCATAATTTCAAACTAATTGCTAAGAACTATGTTATTATATCATTAGAAAAGGTAATTTGGTTAGATAAAACATTATTTAGACATGAAATGCCCCTAAATGGATGAAGTGGCATATTTTTAGGCAAGGGCAAAAGAGGTTTAACCAGAACATCTAATTTTCTTATATAATAGATTCAGATTCGGATAAATCTCTTCATTTTTAAAAATGTCATTATGATCTATTAACTCTATAAACTACTCTCATATAACATAGTTATATCAACTTTAGTGATCAATTTAACTATAAAAAAACAGGTAACTAAAAAAATCCTAAGGTTCAATTTATGTTTTTCATCTTTTTCTCAATTCCACAAAATTCAAAATGTTTAAATCCAAAATTTAAAATCTTCTTCGTCATCTTTAATAAAATTCCAAAATATAATATATTAAATTTAATTATTTAAAATTTTATTTAATTATTTAGTGTTTTAATTAAAATAAAATTATGTTGTATGAGGGTGTTGTAAGACCCCAATTTTGACCCTAAGATTCCTCATGCAATTTCATCATGTGCATTAGCATTGGGATCATACTTTGACATTCTCTTTACCCCTCTTCATTGGGTTTGTTTTGGGAGAGATCACCAAGCATCATGTGATTGTATCACACTTGTATTTTATCATTTCACTAACCAGAATATCAAAAATATGTCTTTGTATTTGCCTAACCCTTTTGTAGGTAGGGCATGATCATCATTGATCTATCAAGTTCATATCTAGGGTTTGAGACCCCCATGGCTAAGAGTACAATCAAGCATTGATCCACAATGTCTCTAAGCATCATATTTGAGTCCCAATGATCTCTACATATTATATTGATCAAGCATTCTTCAAGAGTTTGGAGGTGATTTGCCTTGGAAACCCTAGTTTGACTAGGTATCTTGAGTAACTTCTTCAACAAGCTATCTCACCAATTGATCAAATTTCTCAACGGATACTTCAAAATTCATTATATTTTGCATATATGATCTATAATGAGCCTACAAAGTCAAGATAATTGAAGGTTAGCAAGTTGGTTAATGGTGGTTGACCAGATGAATTCATCTAATCAAAACTGGGTCTCCCTAGACCCTATCTCCTACAATTTTCACCATATGAAAATGATTCCAAGAGAAAAGTTATTATAAATGACATTCCAAACAACTTTCATGTTGATACCTAGAGCTAGTTTTGCTTGGAAAATCATTTTCTATGTTGAAACATTATAGGTCATTTTGTCTAAACCCTAATTTGAAAGTCAACTTCCCAAGGCCATAACTTGCTCAATTTTTATGATATGAAATATTTCCAAGTTGCGCAATCAAATTCAAGATGTCTACTTCAACTTTGATGTTTTGAGTAAGAGATAATTCAACTTTTATGAGCATGTGATATGAGGATACATTATAGGTCATTTTTGCCCTATACCATTGAACAAGTGATTTTTCCAAACTTCAAAAATGCATAACTATATCATTCTAAATCAAAATGACATTACATTTGTGACCATTTTTAAGGTCTTTTAAAGAGCTACAACTTTGATGAAGACACGTTTCTCATTTGAAGCTCACATAAAAGGTTAAGCAAGGTGGAATATTGAGATATATGGCTTGACCCTTAGAAACATTTTCAACATGTTGAAATTTCCAAACTTCCACTTCAAAATTCACCATGATCCAAGTTCCAAATGAAAAAGTGTTAAACATCAAAGTTGTTCCCCTTGATCTAAGCTTTCCAAAGAACCCAAGTTCATGCATTTTGGATAAGGACTGCTAGGTCTGTGCATGACTTTAACAGGTCTGCATGATTGGAAGAAATCAAATGCCAAAAATCACATTTCACATTGCCTTGACATCCAAGCCTCATTTGAACTTCAGAATGATTGTACATGGATCAAATTGGATTGCTTCATGGGCATGTACACGCCCACGCAAGCTTGTGGATGAAATGTCCAAATTTAGCAATTTTTCAAGTGTGCAAATATCAGTCCCAATTGCTATAAATACAGGCCCTTGGAGCTCAATTCAGAGACACCTTGCGCGCCAGCTTTGCCCCCCAATTGAAACCCTCATAATTCAAAGGAAAACCTGAGAATTTTCAACTTGAAAATTAAATTTGATTCTCACTGTTTGGAGATTCAAAAACTCCAGGATCCAAAGCTCTGTACCATTGCCAAACCTCTCCTGCAAGCTTCTTAAGTGTGATCAGATCAAGGTTGAAGCAAGCAAGATCCACTTCTGCACAACATTGAAGGTAAATTTCAGAAAACTTCATCTCTTCGATTCTTACTCAATTCTCTTGAATCTTTGGTTGTCTGAAGTCCTATCATTGTAGGCAAGAAGATTGAGTTGCTTTGAGGTCAAATTGAAGCAACTCAATTGACACACCTTAAAATTCAACTCCTCATATCTTTTTATATATTTGGAGTTAGTTGAAATTGAGGTCAGATTCGTGCTCTACGCCATTTTTTCTTTCAGATCATGTCCTCCTATTTTATTTTGGTGATGGTTAAGGGTGGACCAGTCCGGTGAGGTCCACCGGAGAAGAAGACCGGAGCTCTGGCTCCGGCGGTGTGTTGGCACGTCTCCCAGCCATATGATCCATTCAAATTGTTTTAATCTTAGGCGTTGGTTTTGATTACCACGCGTGTGGCGCGCTGACTAGGTTCCATCATGGAATGCGCGTTTGTGTCCACTTGATCTGCCACCTCAATTAATAGGGGAGATCAAGTGGCTCACGTTTTTTTGATTTTTTGATTTTTGTTTTAATTCATTTGATTTTCATTAATTCATATTGATCCAAAAAATATGAGAGTTTCACCAAAAAATTTCAAATAATTTTCTCTTTCATATTTTGAATTAAAATTATTTTTTGGATCATTATTAATATTTTTCATGATTTAATTGATTTTGTGATTATTTTTAATTGTTTAAAAATACTTTTAAGTCTTTAAAAATTCTGAAATTTTTTCTCCAAGGTCCTTTGACCTTGTTTGACCTATGATAAATCTCATGGTCATTTCTTTGGTATTTTGATGAGTTTTTAGGAATTTGACAAACCATATTTAATTTAAATACATTATTTTTAGTATTTTTAAATTGGATAAATGCCAAATAATTGTGTTGACCTCTTGTGATGGTTTGTGTAAGTTTGACTTGTGTTGTTGGGCCTTGGTCAAGGTTGATTTGACCTTGCTAGGTTAATATCATTGGATTTAGGGGATTGATGGAATGTACATTCCATCTTCTAAATGAATGAATGATATTAATTTGATAAAAGTCTTCCTTTGATCAATTTGAGTTTTGATCCATTCCCCTCCCTCTTCATCTAATTCCCTTTCTTTATGCATACATTTCATTTGGCCTATGATATCTCTAAATCCTAAGGCTAGTTGATTGCAAAATCAACATAAGTATGGATGAGATTAGGCCACATCTTTTGCATATTCTTTTTGTGTGTGGTATGTTTCATGAGCATAGTCCATTATACTATGTCTCTAACATGCATTAACACCAAAATTTTATTGTCCGACCTCAAATAGTTGTGACTTCTACATAAGCCCAATTACGATTGCTTAACATAACGCTAAATTTTTGACACAAAAGGCATATCATTCTAGTTAGTAAGATTGTAAGTCTCCCCTCTTTCATGGTATTGTGTGGAAACTTGGCATTTTTTCCTTCCTTTGGAAGATGTCTTATCTCAAGGATCCATGCTTGTGATAAGTGGGTTGAGTGCTCTCCAAAGAATGACTTAAAATGAAAAGAAAAAGCAAAACGACACTAACTTCTAACTCATTAACAACTAAATTTAATTTTAAGCCTTTTACTTTAATGCCATTTAATTTCAAGTCTATATTCATTTGCCATTATTCATACCATTCTAACTGTTTATATTAATGCCTTTTCACTTTGTCCACTTGGACCATATTATGTGATATATCTTGCTTGTGTATATTTTGTTTGTTTGTGTGGTCTTTGACCATCAATGTACATAATAACAACAAAAATCCTAAAAAACTTTTGTGTGGACTTTTGGCTTGATCTTTGACAATTGGACTTAGAATTTAGGCAACATTCCTATGCTAAAGGACTCGGCCAATGCCAACTTTCATATAACAAGTGCTTGCAATTTGAAACTTCATCTGATACATCTTCGAAGATCCCTTTGAGTTCATCTGCAACATGATCATTATGAAACTGTTATTTTGAACTTGTGACTTGTGGAATTCATCTGCTACATGGGCTAATTTGAGAGAGATCATGTAGTGGCTAAGGCTTGGATGAGCTATCTTTATTTGATGCCTTGCTCTTCAAGATAATATTGTATGCATTGTTTGTGGCTTGATTCTAATATCCAAAGGAATTTGGTGTTTCTATAAGACATTCTTGTCTATTGGATTGCTACCCATTGGTCAGATCTTTTCAACTCTTAACTTTTAATTTTGTGCATAGGATTAGTCTCTTCATCTCCTCCCTATTTCTTTAATTTCAAAATCTCCCCCTCCTTTTTAAAAATTCTTCTTTGCTTGAACTAGTTTTGTTCTAAACTTTGACCACTTTGCAAACTAGAAACTTTGACCTTATGCCATTGCTTTTTCAAACTTCTTTTCTTAAATCAAACTTGTAAATAAACTTAATTATACTTGACTTAAAATTTCAAAAAGCCAAAAAGAACTAACTCATTCAAACCATTTTTATACTTTTGTACCTTTCAAACTTAATTTTTGTTAAAAATAATGCACCCACTTTGAAATTTGTATCACGAACTATGAGGTTTTGATCCCTCATTTTTATGTTGGTACGTAGGCACAAGTCCGAAGGTTTTGTCAAACATAAAAATTTATTTTCTCATCCCCCATTCTATTTGTTTGTAAACCTCACTTTTGTACAAAATACATATGCACACAAAAAAGGGCTTCATAGGAGTACCTAGGACACTTTGGGTGCTAACACCTTCCCTCTGTGTAACCAACCCCTTACCTGTAATCTCTGACATCTTATTAGTTTTGATTTGAAAACTTCTTACTTTTGGGTTTTGTTCGTACTTTTTCCCTTTTCCCTTGGAAATAATAAAAGCGCGGTGGCGACTCTTGTTATTTGATGTCTAGCTTATGCATAGCTTGATGATCATGAATTTACCGCTACAAGTGTAATGATATTGAAATGTGTGGTGAGAGATAGTTGTTTAATATAGTGATTAAAAAATAACTTGAATGTTGACATTTTAATTAATAATAGAATATAGTTATTTTATTTATTTAATTAGAATAAAATACATAAGGAGATTTGGATGGAAATAAGAGAAATAAAAAATAATATATTAGTATTCTTAATAAAAGAAAATTAGAGATGAGAAGGGCATGTTGGTAAATAAGAGGATAAGTAAGGATAGTGTTGGAAGTCTCTAATTGTGGGAGATTATGCTATTAATAAGGAGGAGTTAGTAAGGGTTTAGGATTAGAACATGAAACTCATAATTTGGTGAGAAAAGGAGGAGGCAAAGGCTAGGGCATAAAGAGAACAACCATTGAAGAAATTTAAGGAATTTTTGCTGGAAAATCAAGGTAGAGGAGGGATTACTCATAATAGGGTATATATTGCATGTTAGGGTAGAGGGACACCCTTGATCCATTAGATTTTCTTTACTTTTTATGCCTTTGGATGAATTGGTACTGAATTATGTAATTGTGTGGTATATGTGATGTGATATGTGAAATTCATGCACTGTTATACCATGAAAATTAGGTGTTCTTATTGATGAAATTGCTATGAAGGTGTGTTCATATGTAGTTGTGAAATTGATGAAAAACCATGATTTAATCCATGATTAAGTAATGAAATTGCATGATAATTGGTGGATAAGTACTGTATTGTTGTTATATGTTAGTATCCTTGTGTTGATGTGCGGTTTATGGCCAATAGATGATTTTTTTTATTTGACCTTCATTGCAGAAAACAAAGTTTACGTTTTGGTTCAGGGTGACGACGTCACCCTAATGAAGCCTTGCTCGTCATCGATTTGGAGGTGCTGACATGCGTCAGTTGCTTGATGGGTAGATCATTATGGTCCTCAAGCACGTTTGGTTGGGACGGTCGTCACAGGTGTGACATGTGATATGATGTGGAGGGTGACGAGCGTCACCTTAGTGACAAGTAACCTATCATGTAGCCAGAATGAATATTCTTCGTCCAGTTGCGCATAATTATTTTGTCGTTCGATTTTTGGTGTTGTGTTGGGTTTTTAGGCTATTATTAGGTCATTGTTTGGAGATGAATGATGTTGTTATATATTTACTCCACTTGTTTTGTGTGATGATTATGTTGTTGTTATTAAGGTGATTGCATCGTGAACATTTTTGGTGATATTGTATGTTATGGTGAATCATGCATCATGGTGTATGGACTTTGGTCCAATTTTTGTGTGCTCTGGTCCTATGATGGGGATTCAGGAGCGAGTACCTGGTTCCTGATGAGAATCAGTGAAGCGTTACCTATGGTGATGGTAGCGATTTTGGTATGCTCTCATCCTATGGTGGGAATTTAGGAGCGAGATGGACATGTGTTATCCATAATGGTACCACATGCATTGTTGAGTCATGGTGTTGAGTTCGTTGCATTCATTATTTGTATATGCATGACTATGTTGATGTTGGTGATTGAGAATAATTCGGTGACATATGCAATCGGATTGTGTTGAATAATTGTTGTTATTTGTTTAGGCTACCCTTGCATACTTTTGCATTGTTAATTATTATGAACATATTCTCACCCTTTTTTTGTTTATATGGTTATATGCTCCTTTTTGGGGTACAAACGAGCAGATAACTGAGTAGTTGCTTAGAGGCTTAAGGATGGCATATAGGTTGTTATTCTCTTTCCTATTTTATGTGTTTATTTTAGTATCATGTTGCTCTGATCTGTAACACTGATCGGGTGAATAATTCGTTTGATTATTGTTTCCATCTGAAATGTTGTTGATTTTGAAGGCATTTAGCCATAACCATGTTTATGTCATGAGATTATTTATTTGGTAGATAATTCATTTGATTATTGTTTCTGTCTGAAATGTCGTTAGATTATTTATTATTCATTGATTTCCGCTAGGAGGCAAGCATGTAAGGGCATGTGTTTATATTAATACATGTTTTATATAAATTATGTTACGTAGCAGATTTATGTTGTTTTTCAGTGACACCTTATGTGAGTATTTGTCTTATTTTCACATTAGTTTCTGTTTCAGGGTTTAGGGTGTTACATAGTGGTATCAGAGCAGGTCGGTCCATCCGACCAGGTTTTGACATGTTAATTGTCCCTAGTATGCGACATCTGTGTGTACAATATCGATGCATTGTTTCTTCTAATGCTTGTTTGGTGGTGTGCAGAATGGCTGGAAGAAATGATCGTATAATTGTTGATGCTTTGGATTCAGTGGCTCAAGTGTTGTAGGGTCAGCAAAATCAGGTTGGTGATGAGTTTTGTGGCTTGTGGAAATTTCAGAGGAATAATTCGCTAATGTTCAAGAGCGAGTATGATCTAGAGGGTGCTCAGGTGTGGCTCAGAGAAATCGATAAAAAAAATTGAGTTGGCTTGTACTGAGGAACATAAGGTATTATTTGGGACTTACATGTTGTTTGAGGAATCTGAAGAACGATGGGATAATGCATACTAGAGACTTGAGGTTGTTGGTGTTGAGATCACTTGGGTTATATTTAGGGTGAAATTCCTTGAGAAGTACTTTCCTGAGGATGTGTGTAGCAAGAAGGAGATTGAATTCCTTGAGCTTAAGCAAGGAAACATGACAGTTGTTGAGTATGCTGCCAAGCTCGAGGAACTTGTGAAGTTCTATCCATACAACACTGGTGCGGTTGTGGAAGGGTCAAAGTGCATTAAGTTTGAGAACAGAATGCGTCCAAAGATTAAGCGGGGGTATCGGCTATCAAGAGATTCACATGTTTCCTATGTTGGTGAATAAGTGTAGGATTTATGATGAGGATTGCAGGGCTTGTTCTGCTCACTATAAAAGTGTTAGTGAGAGGAAGGGAAGGGACCAATATCACGGGAAGTCGTATAGTCCGCCAGCTGAAAGAGGGAAACAAAGTGTTGTTGATGAGAAAAATCCAAGTGGTGGAGAGACTATTTCTTCTATTAAGTGCTTCAAGTTTGACGAGTTGGGCCACCGTTCTAATGAATACAGGAATAATGTTCTGAGGTGCTTCAAATGTGGTAAGATCGGTCACCATATTACAGGTTGTAAGAGTGTTAGGCCAACTTGTTATAACTGCGGTGAACAGGGTCACATTAGTACCATTTTCAAAAACCGAAGAAGGCACAGTCTAGGGGAAAAGGCTTTGGTTTGTTAGGGTCGAAGACTACTAGAGATAACCGGTTAATTCGAGGTACATATTTTTATTAATAGTATTATGTTGATTTCTATTATTGACATGGCTTCAAAACATTCATTTGTTTCGCTTGATTGTGCTGAAAGGTTCGGTTTGAAGTTGTCTTATATGGTTGGGAGTAAGATATTTGATACCCCAACTTTAGGTCCGGTAACCACTTCGTAGGTTTGTTTGAATTGTCCACTTACTATTTATGGTAAGAGATTTTGGATGGATTTAGTATGTCTATCTTTGAGAAATCTCGATGTTATCCTTGGAATAAACTGGTTGGAGTTCATACTGTCATACCCCAATTTTGTCCGGGTAAGAAAAAATCTTCAACCAACATTCACTACCCAATGTTATAAGACATGTATTTTATCTTAAGACATAAGCTTTATCTTAGGGTTTCTCAGCCCTTGGTGACATCAAGTCTTCAATGACATTCTCATTTTTTGAGATCCTTAAGAAGACATCTGCTGCCTTTGTCTCTTACTGCTATTACTGAAGCATGGGATGGTATGTGCACTTTTGGTTAACAAGGCCCATTTTGGTTTATCCATAAGAACTTTGGGTTTTAAAAAGGTCCATTCACAAAAACATGTTCATGATTAATATTGCAAAGTGTGGTCCAAATCCTTTTACATTACTAATCCAAAATCCATTTGGTTATTAGTAAGCATTAAGAGTCATGGATATTTTTTTAATGATAATTTGTGGTTAAGCTCACTTCCACATGTTTAGGCCAAAGTCTTGATCCTTCATAAATGTCTTGACTCAAATTGCATTTTTAAAAACATGCATTTGTTTTAAGCTAAAGTGGATTGTTGAAAAACTATGATAATGAACAATGTTTTAAATCTCACTTTGAATTCTTCCTTTTATTGCTTATGATGCACATTTCATATTGTTCATTCAAGTGAATAATAAGCATAATTAGAAGTGACCAAGTGGAAAGTCCAATTTTGATTAATATGGCCCAATCCATTTTCAGTTTGAGTTAGAGTTTAGGCATTCTTGTTTAAGACATATAGAATAATTAGGACAAAGTTCAAGTGATAAAAAAGGGATTAATTGCATAATTAATTTCATAATCCAAGATATTCCAAATAAATTACAAATAGTCAAAAAGAGGGCCAATGCATAATACAAAGGGTTACACGATTAACCCAAATTTTCATAATCCAAAATTCCAATTAATTCCAAGTTTACATAATAATCCAAAGTAATTACATAATTGTCCAGAAAAAAAGAAGTTTCAAATTAAGTTTGTACGTATTACAGACAATTCCCAAAATTCTTATACATTGTCCAAGAGTTTCTGTTACATCAAAAAAGTTGTAAAAGTTGGAAACATCCAAAAGTCTCTATTACACCAAATGAATCTAAGAAAAATTGAATAAGATGTAAAATCCAACAGTTTGAAGCAGCAAGCTTCAAAGACTTTTCCAAAAGCTCTTTTGGAAATTTCAGCCCCCCAATTCCAAGCAAGCGCCCCCCCCCCCCCCCCCCCCCCCCCCCCTTTTCTAATCAACATCACTTCACCTGCAAAACCATTTCAAGGGTTAAAACAACTTATCAAATAGGAACTTAAAAAAACTGGAAAATAAATGATAAAATAAACAGATAAATATGTTGCACAGTAAATCAAGGTGAATGCCCAAGAACACATCTCATTATCCAACTCAAAATAACCTTAAATCCATAAGGTAATCATCCCATGAAATCAGGAAGAGATAACTTCACAAGTTATCTTAAGATCTAACATTCACATATATAACAACAAATCAATTAACAGTAAAAAACACGTTTTTTTGGAGATCCAACAAAACAATCAAGATTTTTTTTTAAAACTCAAACCAAACATAGAACAGGTTCTGGGAAATCCAAGAAGAAATTATCAAACTTTTTAACATCAAAACAACCAAATACACGTCTGTTTGAGAATCAAACAAGAAATCAATAAAAATATTTTTGCAGTAATCACAACATCCAAAAGAACCAAAATAGGAAAAGAGCATCACAAACGAAGAAAGAAGGAGACGAAGTTACTTATCTGAAGCACGGTAGGAGCGTCGCCGACGTTGAACTTCACCCAAGTAAATCCTCCATTTTTCTTTCAAATCTTTGCATCATTCATCTTTGCCTTCGCATACTGAGCAAAACCCCCATGTTAATTCCTTCAAAGTATAGCAATAGGAGACTTAATTTGATATTATAGGGTTAGGGTTTTGACGGATAAGGTTTGTTGTTTAGGTTAGGAAAGAGTTAGGGTTTCGTTTGGTCGTGCGAGAGAGAGAGTTTAGGGCTTAGGTTTTTTTTGGGAGTACCGATCCGGTTGTTTGAGGGAGATTTTGAAAAAACCAGGGTTGGATTTGGATAGAGGAGTGAAAAGCAAGTAGTGTTTGTGTTTGGATTTTTTGGTTTGGGGTTGACGTCGCCGGAGAAGAAAACGGCGCCGCTGTGGTTGGCCGGCCGCCACCGTCTTCTCCGGCAGGCTTGGCCGGGGTTGGTGACGGAAGTGAGAAGTGAGAGTTGCAGAGCAACTCTGCTCTTTGGTGAAGAGAGAGAATGAGAATGAGAGAATGAATTCTCTCTCTCAGATTTTTGTTTTTATTTGTTGATGGTGGTGGATGCATGGGCGCCACATGGCACCTCATGCCAGCGAAACGCGTTTGGTTGAACTTTGAGTCAACCAGGGGATCCTGTGTGGAGCCCCCCACCATATGGTGGTGCGCCCTCACACCCCTACCTCTTGATTCTCTTGACCAGGTCAAAGTCTCCCCATCATGTGGCCTAGATTTCTCCACAGGGTCAACGTTTGACCAGGCCATTCAGGGCCTTGATAATTTCGTTTTGGGCCAAATTCAGTTTGGCCCAACGTTTTTTTTTGCTAATAAACTCCCTATTTTTTCAGCTTAGCCCATTTTCTTTTATTTTTTTTAATTTATTCAACTTATTTTCTTTTATTTATGTACATATAAAACACATACATTAAATTTTTATGGTTATCAAACAAAAATAAAACAATGTTTTAGTTTATTTACTTTCTTTCAAAATTATATAATTATATATTATTATTACTATTATTACTACTTAATAGTAAATATGCAATTATATTGTTATTATTATTATTATTATTATTATTTAATAAATATGCAATTATTTGGTTATATTCATTATTTTTTAATTACTTATTATTTAATTAAAATAATCTACTAAATATTTAATTAATTAATTATATTATTATTAATGTCATCTATAAATTCGATAATTGTTTATTTTATGGAGTGTATGTGCATGATTATTCTTTATTTATTTATTTATAACGAGCCTTGAGCGCACATGAATGACATGTTATAATTGTGACAAAATTATGTCGCCTTCACCGATTTAAAATCATTCGAGCCAATTTCAAAAATAAATCACATACCTCTCGATTCAAAGTCGAGGCTATTTCCAAAATACCTTTGTAAGTCGATTACTTGTAAAAGTATCGCCATCAACCTCACATGGCTTACTCTTGGGTCTTCTTACAATGAGACCTATTCGGTTTTTATCAATCGATTAGATGAACTATTCACTAAATAAATTCAATTCATTCACAAAAAATACAAATTTAAAACCTCGATCCAACATCGAGTATTCTTTATTAAGAATTAAAAACACCTAATCACAATCAAATACTATTTCACTTAAGAATAAAAGAGGTAATGGTTTTGAGTTTTCAACTCCTCTCCTCGATTATTTGAACACGAACTCTTGTATTCGATTAATCGAACAATCGTCATCTCTAATCTACCTAAGCACAAACAAATCAAATTCTTTTACAATAAGGAATAAAAAGGGAGATGACTTTGAATCTTCAATTTTTCTCCTCGACTATTTGAGTACAAGTTCTCTTACTTGGTTAGTCAAATAGTTGTCGCTCCTCTACAAACCTCCAAACCCCGATTAAATCAAAATATTTTCACAGTAAGTTAAATGAAAAAAGGAGTTGACTTTGAGTTTTTAACTTCACTCCTCAATTGGTCGAATACGAGTTCTCTTACTCAGTCAATCGAACAATTGTCATTTTTCCGCAAACATATAACTTAATCAAGTCACTTTCATAACAAATTATACGAAAAGGGAGATGGTTTTGAGCTTTCAACTCCTCTTCTCAAATGCTTGGATATGAGTTGTCTTACCCAACCATTCAAGTACTTGTCGTTCATTATAAAATACATCAACCATATACAACCTCATCTTCATTAATATTCAGATGAAACAGAAAACGGTTTAGAGTCTTCTATTCCCTTTCTCGATTATTAGGATACGAGTTGTCTTACTCGATCATCCGAGTATTCGTCATCATTCCAAAACACATTAACTATTATCAAATCTTTCCTATAATTAAAGATGAGAAAGAAAGTGGTCTAGAGTCTTCTACTCCCTTTCCCAACTGTTAGGATACGAGTTGTCTTACTCGACTAACCGAGTGATCGTCATCTGACCAAAAACATCCAACATATTAATCCCACTTCTCTCCTCCGTGTGACCTAAACTCTTTTCAAAAGAACATCATTTAATCCTTTCTAACGCGCATAACAAATCAATGCTTAAGCCTCCTCCGAGAGTAGACAAGCCAACGTTTAGCCTTTAGGATGCGATCTAAACAGTTGTTCATTTAAAAAACACCAACCAACCGTAGTTCCCCGAACTACGAATGCTCTGATTTCCTTATTTAAGGATACGTAGGCAGGAGATTGCTGTATCTTCGCGAGCACACTAATAAAAAACCTCCCCTTTTCCCTTTCTGAGGTTCCCATCCATTTCTATTTTCAATATATTTATAACCCAATGATAACAAACAAACATAAATTAACACTCGAAACGCACATTAGAACTAAAAGGTTCCCGTTGAATACAACGGACGTAAGGGGTGCTAATACCTTCCCCTTACGTAATTCACTCCCGAACCCGAATATGGTTGCGACGACCATTATTCCATTTCCTTAAGGTTTTATCGATATTTTCCTATCCCTTCATTGGGATAAATAAAGTTCGGTGGAGACTCTGTTCGAACATAATTTTTC
The DNA here is from genome assembly GCF_024323335.1 of Lathyrus oleraceus. Classification (NCBI taxonomy): domain Eukaryota; kingdom Viridiplantae; phylum Streptophyta; class Magnoliopsida; order Fabales; family Fabaceae; genus Lathyrus; species Lathyrus oleraceus. The sequence goes on from NC_066585.1 coordinate 195,528,220, forward strand.
CGCGACTATCGTGAGAAATTTCATTTTCGAGATGCGATAGATGGCGACTCTGCTGGGGACTAGCTCCAAGCAAAAGAGACTGAAGCCTAATTTAGTTCAGTTGACGTATTGTGTGTTAATTTTGTGTATCTATTTGTCATTTATTTTTTTATTATTATATTGTCATAATTATTGTATGATGTTTTATTGACTATGTATTATTGGGGTTCTCTGGTTGGTGATACTTTATGAGATAGGCTCTCCACCCGAGTCTGAGAAAAACCATAAGATTAAGTTGGTGGTTGCGTAGTGGGCGCCCACAAGGAGTCTTCCTTGTTGGGAAGAAACGAAGACCCCGCCTAGAGGAGATTCTCTTGAGATATTATTGTCCGACGAGTCTTCGTCACGACGATAGTATTCTCAAATTGGATCAATGACTCTAGGGACCTTTTAACCCATTATATCCGGTGGTTATGTAGTATTTACCTAAAAAATCTCAGACTTATTAGGTTAATACGAAAGCCCCAATCAGATGAGATCCCTTGGGTGTATTATTACCTTACAATGGTATTCCTAACCTCGATCTATGACTCTGAGAACCTTATTAGAACCTTGGACTCGAGAGTTGTGTAGCATGGACCCACTAGGAGTCTTCCTCTTTGGGACCATATGAAGGCCTCACCCAAATGAGACTCAGTTTGGGGATGTTATTTGCAAATGAGTTTTCGTCATGACAATAACTTTCCTAAATAGTGATTGATGACTTTGGGAACCTCTTACCTTTAGCATCCTCCCAAAAGGGTTTTGTTTAGTAACCAAGAATACCCACTCTCACGACCTGTATACTAACCTACATGTGGCACGCATAATATCATTCATAGCATAACATTTATATTATTTTATTTCCAAGGAATCTGAGTATCATGAGTTGCAGGAATTCAAGAAACATGGAATCAAGCAAAAGAAACATTTACTCTTTCAAGTTCAAGGATCCCGATCTAAAGAGCTTATGTGACTTGGTCTCTCAGATGCACCCGGTATACAAAATCAACTTTGGGAAGGATTATGGCAATCTGCTCAGCATCCTCAATCAATGAGTAGACTATACACCTTTAATCACCTTGGCCCAATTTTATGACCTACCTTTAAGATGCTTCACATCCCAAGAGTTCTAGCTAGCACCAACGTTGGAAGAATTCGAGCGTCTTATTAGGATTCCTATGAAGAACACGCCACTATTTGAAGGGATAAATGAATCTTTGCCCCTTGAGGTCATCGCCAGTGCGCTTCACATGGATGAAAAGGAAGCAGAGGATAACTTAGAGACCAAAGGGAATACCAAAGGATTTTCATTAAGTTTTCTCTTGGAAAGAGCTCATACCCTATTGAAAGCAGAAAGTTGGGATGCTTGTTACTCTGCTATTGCATTGGCCATCTATGGCTTCGTCCAGTACCCACTTTGTTAGCTGATGTCTACTATTACATAAGTCATAGGTATACTAAGAAGAAGGGATTGATTGCTTGTTGTGCTCCTTTATTATATCAGTGGTTTCTAGAACATCTCCCAAAGGCAGGTGCTTGGGTTGAATAGACAGATGTTAGTTGGCCTCAGAGATTGGGATCACTCCGATCTGAGGATCTCTCTTGGTACTCCAAAGAATACATCAAAATAGACATCATATTCAGTTGTGGAGATTTCCCAAATCTACCGCTTATTGGAACTCAAGGATGTGTGAATGCTAATCCATTTCTATCACTCAGACAACTTGGCTACCCAATGGAAGGCCCTTCAGAGGCAAAATCTTTGGAAGCTTTCTTGTTACTTGACTTTGGGGTTGAGAATCCTAGCTTATTCCAGCAAATCAAAGAGGCTTGGAAGAATGTCAATTGAAAAGGGAAAGCTGATTTAGGGAGAGCAAATGGGATTACAAAAGAACCATATTTTCAGTGGGTAAAGGAAAGGGTGGAGATGATCAAAATGCCATTCGTTATTCGAGCACCTGTACCTCTTCCTAAACCTAAGCTCACCCATGTCCCTATTGAAGAAGTGGAGGAACTCAAGACCTCCATGGCCAAGTTAGAAAAAGAGAATGAAGAGTTGTAGATAAAACTCCAACAAACCATCAGTGAGAAAAACACCATGAAATGGGAGCTTGAGAGAAAAGAGGCACAACTTCAGGCACATGTGGAGAAGTTCAACAAGGAGGAGCATAAGAGAAAAAAGATCAAAGTGGGTTTAGAACAAGCTGATCATTATTTAGATACTCTTAAGGGTCAACTACGACAAGCTCAGAAAGAATGTCAAGACAATGAGCATTGGTGGCGTCTAGCCATGAAGGAAAACAAGACGATAAGGGATACACTTGGGGCTCAGATAAAAGAACTCACGAATTCTATTCGTCATGCAAAGGCTGAAGTAGATCTGGAGCGCCAACTCAAAAATATAGCCACTGAAGCTTCTAGGGTTTCACCCATGGTATGGGAAGAGAAGTGTCGAGAAGTAAGAGATGCAAGGGAGTCTGTCAGCTATTGGAAGAACCATCTAGAGTCATTACGCCAAGATAGCTCCATATGGTTAAAAGAGCGAGACTATGTGATTGAAGATTATGAATCCTTTAAGAAGACCATAGATTTCCTACAAGGAGATAGAGATAAGTTTCGTGCAAAGCTCGATGGGCTAGTGGGGTTCTGTAATTGGGCGGCTAAAGAATTTCCATGGAAGTTGAGAGACGCAGTCGAAGAATTGAAGGAAGATAGCACTTCTCCAGCCATAATTAGTTTCATTTTACTCTGTAGAGGGTTGCTAAAGAGATTCAAGGAGGAACTAGAGGAGCTTCAAGCCGGAAAGCCAGCAGTTTAATTTTCTTGTCTTATATTTTGTTCCTTTAACAAATATATTTTTGAACTATGACCTTTTTGGACCTCTATGTTATGTACTTGAATGAATGAAGTTTAAAAATTACTCCATTATTGCTATTCTAAGTATTTCTTGGTTCTTCGAACTACTAACAACTAATGGAACTCGAATGATTCCCTGAAAATAAAATACGCATGACATTCGCATCTTCATTATGCATCACGCTTCATAAAAATTCAAAAAAACTTACCCAACCTTTTTACCCTTTATCCAGCCACACTGACTAATCAACACCGATACGAGACGCGAAGCAAATACAAGATGACATTAGAGCAAGTTGAGGCCAACCAGGTTACCATGAGGACAAACATCAATACGATCTAGGAGAAGATGGATCAGTTGTTGGAGACAATGCTCGCAATCGCTCAAAGAGAGAGGATTGAGGAGGAAGAAGCTAGGGCAAAAAGGAATGATAGCACACCAGGTCTGAACTCCCAAGACGAGGGTTACGTCCCCACCAAGAAGAGACTGGTTCAGATACCAGTAGGAGGCAAAGGAGATGGAGATCGTGCAGAACCTTCTGATACGTCTACTCATCATGGATCCGAAATTGGAGATGACCATACGATGGATTTTATATGCCTGATCAACCGAAGCCTAAGATACTTCCAGATCCTACTGCAGATAGGCTCTGTGCCCTGGAAAAGAAGATCAAAGCCATAGAAGGAAACAATATCTTCGGCGCTTCTACCATGAACATGCGTTTGGTATCGAATTTAGTCATCCCGGCTAAATTTAAAACTCCTGATTTCGAGAAATACAAAGGACAGACTTGTCCAAGAAGTCACCTGGTAATGTACTTCAGAAAAATGGCTGCTCATACCGAAAATGAAAAACTACTTGTACACTATTTCCAAGATAGTCTGAGTGGGGCATCTCTGAGATGGTACATGAGCTTAGAGCAGAGGCGGATTCAAAGCTGGGAGGATTTGGCTGACGCATTTCTCCGTCAGTACAAATATAACTTAGATATGACACCCGACCGAATGCAGTTGCAAGGGATAACTATGAAGGATAGTGAGTCATTTAAAGAATACACCCAGCGATGGAGGGAGTTGGCTGCTCAGGTAGAGCCACCATTGTCTGAAAAGGAAATTACTGGGATATTTGTGGACACCTTGAAGAACCAGTTCTTCGATGGATTGGTGAGCAATGCAGCATCTGACTTCGCACATCTAGTCACAATTGAAGATCACATAGAGAAGGGGTTAAGGGATGGAAAGATTCCAGGAGCTGTGATAGCCCCTAGCGCACCAAAGAAGTATTCTGGAGGCTTCCCAAAGAAAAGAGAAGGTGCGACAAACGCCATATCCAGAAACTATAAAGGGAAGCAACAGGCTTCATATGGTCAAGTCGCCGTCGTGGTACCCATACCTTATCAACAGCCAATGCAGCAACAACAAATGTATCAACCACAACATTAACAACATCACCATCAGCAAAATACAGCACCACCAAGGCAATTCAATCCAAGACCTCTGAGAAGGCAACTTGATCCCTTACCAGTACCTTATAGCCAGATATTCCCATATCTACAAAAGGAAGGCCTTCTGACATTGAGAGAATTAAAACCAGTTGTTTTTCCATATCCACCCGGATACGATGCTAACGCCCATTGTGAGTTTCACATGGGAGCACCTGGTCATACCTTGGAGAATTATTTTGCATTTCAAAATCGGGTGCAAGACTTGATCGAAGCAAAGGTCGTATCTTTCACTCTGAGACGCCCGAACGTGAACACCAATCCTATGCCAACACATAAGGATGCTTCCGTCAGTGCCATTGAGGAGAGTGATCAAGGCAAGTTGATCCGTAAGGTTGAAGAAATTCAAACCCCTATCACTAGGATATGAGCATAATTGCTGAAGAATGGTCTGATCCCGGAGGAGCTGGTTGCTGAAGAGAACGATGGAGGATTGAGGAATTTTATACAACAAATGATGGATCAGGTGAGTTACAGATAAATTATCGTATCAAGAGCAAGCGCCAGGAAGAGATAGCCATGGTGGACATCCCTTATGATGAGGTTAAAGTAGAAATACCTATAAGCCCATTGGTGATAGAGTTCCTAGCACCATTCGAATATAAAGATGAGAAGGCAGTCCTGTGGATATATCAGCCCGAGCTTTTAAGCAAGGCCAGGAAGATAAACCTTTGATGATCAACGAACCAAATGTCACTTCAATTGTGGGGCCAGCAGGAATGACATGTAGTGGCCGAGTGTTCGCGCCAAGAACTGCTGATACTTCTGCAAGGGCTAAAGGGAAGGAGGTTGCTGTCCAGATCCCCGCCCCTAATCAAGAAATGCAAGACATGCACCTGTCTCCTAAAGCTGCGGTCACTCGTGAAGAGGCTGAGGAATTTCTGAGGATAATAAAGAAGAGCGATTATAAGGTGGTGGACCAGCTAAATCAAACACCTTCCAAAATTTCCATGTTATCTCTACTACTCAACTCAGAAGCACACAGGAATTCGTTGTTGAAAGTATTGAGCGCCGCACATATCACGAAGGACATAATAATAGAACAGTTTGATGATGTGATAGCTTGTGTAACCACTGGGAACTTCTTGGGTTTTAATGATGATGAATTGCCAATCGAGGGAAAGAACCATAACAAGGCCCTCCATATCTCCTTGAAATGCATAGACACTATACTATCAAGGGTATTAGTGGACACAGGTTCCTCATTGAATGTCATGCTGAAGACAACTTTGATAAAGCTGCCAGTGGAAGGGATAAGTATGAAGCCCAACACCCTAATCATGAAGGCATTTGATGGCTCAAGGCGAGCAGTGATAGGAGAGGTTGACTTACCAACCAAGATAGGTCCAACTATTTTCAATATCACGTTCCAGGTCATGGACATACATCCCGGTTATAGTTACCTACTTGGGAGACCCTGGATTCATTCCGCAGGTGCTATCACCTCCACTCTGCATCAAAAGCTAAAATTCATTACAAATGACAAGATGATTGTGATTGGAGGAGAAGAAGATATTTTGGTTAGTCACTTGACATCTTTCCGATATATCGAGGTGGATGGTGAAATCACTGAGACACCATTCCAATCCTTGGAAGTGGTAAATATGATGGCCATCCAACAAACCTTGGAGACCCCGAAATCTGGACCATCCATGGCCTCGTGGCAAGGGGCTAAGGCTGTTATGGAAAGTGAAAATGCTCAAGACTGGGGCAAAGTGGTGGAAGTGAAAGAGAAACGAGACAAGTTTGGCCTGGGGTATGACCTGTCATCAAACAAAGCCGGTAACCAACTTGACAAAGAGAAGATTCCTTCTGTAGAGAAAACCTTCACCAGCGCTGGCCGCATCTTTGGCAAGCAGGTGGCAATGATCAGTGAAGAAGACCGCAAGGAGGAGGTGTCTAGCTGGATGCGTCAAGCCGCACCTAATGAAGAACTAACAAACTGGAAGGCCGTGGAAGTTCCCCAAATATTTCAGAAGTAATTTTATTATTTTAGACAAAACCCTATGCTCTGCCCAAGGCACAGTGGCATGCTGTAAGGCCTCCTTTATCTTTTTCAAGAGTTTTTATCAATGAAATGACAATTTGCATCCAAATTTTTGTTCCTTTCCTTTCGTTTTTTTATCTATTTACAAAAATGGCAATCAATTTTTATGCACGCACTTTCTAAATAAAATGCATAAATCATAACATGCAGAAACACCACCGATATCATTGATAACGACGCTGCTAAGGTCCAATATGATTTTGATTGTCCAATCTACCAAGCTGAAGACGAAGTGGGGGAAGATTGCGAACTCTCTGAAGAGTTGGCCAAATTACTCAGACAAGAAGAGAAAGTCATTTAACCACACCAAGAAGACGTTGAAGTTATCAATACGGGAACAGAAAAAGACAAGATAGAAGTAAGGGTAGGCGTCACGCTTCAAGATGCAGTGAAGACAAGACTGATAGAGCTCCTCCACAAATATGACGACGTGTTTGCTTGGTCATACGAAGACATGCCTGGATTAGATACTGATATTGTGACTCACAAGCTTCCCCTTAAAGAAGAATGCCTTGTTGTCAAACAAAAACTAAGAAGAACTCGACCTGATATGACTCTCAAGATCAGAGAAGAGGTGAGAAAGCAGTTTGACGCTGGTTTCCTGGAAGTCACTAAGTACCCACAATGGGTTGCCAATATTGTACCAGTACCGAAGAAAGATGGAAAAGTCTGCATGTGCGTAGACTGCCGAGACTTGAACATAGCCAGTCCTAAAGACGATTTCCCATTACCTCACATTGATGTATTGGTGAATAACACAACTCAGTTCTCCGTATTTTCCTTTATGGATGGTTTCTCTAGATACAACCAAATTAATATGGATCCCGAAGACATGGAGAAGACCACATTCATTACCCCTTGGGGCACCTTTTGTTACAAAGTAATGCCGTTTGGATTAAAGAACGCTGGGGCAACATATCAACGTGCCATGGTGACTCTCTTTCACGACATGATTCATGAAGAGATTGAGGTGTATGTCGATGACATGATTGCCAAATCCCAGACAGAAGAAGAGCATATCACCAAACTGGGGAAACTATTTGCTCATTTGAGGAAGTTTAGGTTGAGACTTAATCCTAACAAATGCATATTTGGGGTTCGATCTGGGAAGCTTTTAGGCTTTATCGTAAGCCAAAAGGGAATTGAAGTAGATCCTGACAAGGTTCGAGCCATTCAAAACATGCCTGCACCGAGGACTGATAAAGAGGTCCGTGGTTTCTTAGGGAGATTAAATTACATCGCCAGGTTTATCTCTCACCTTACTGCAGCATGTAAACCAATATTCAAGCTTCTGAGGAAGAATCAAGGCGTGGAGTGGAACGATGACTGCCAAATAGCCTTCAACGAAATCAAAGAATACTTGCAAGAACCACCGATTCTAATGCCTCTGCAGAAGGGAGACCTCTCATCATGTATCTAACCGTGCTCGATGAGTCCATGGATTTTGTATTGGGATAACAAAACGAGACTGGTAGAAAAGAGCATGCCATCTATTATCTGAGCAAGAAATTTAATGATTGTGAGACCAGATATTCATTAATCGAGAAGACTTGTTGTGCACTCGCATGGGCTGCTAAGCGTCTCAGGCAGTACATGCTAACTCACACGACTTGGCTGGTACCTAAAATGGATCCCGTCAAGTACATATTCGAGAAACCAGCTCTCACTGGTAGGATTTCCCGATGGCAGATGTTGTTGTCAGAATATGATATCCAATATGTTGCGTAAAAAGCGATCAAAGGAAGCATACTAGCAGACCATCTTGCTCACCAACCACTGGAGGATTACCAATCTTTGAAATTTGACTTCCCAGATGAGAACATCATGGCTGTTAAGGATGTTGAAGACTCCGAACTAGAGGAAAGCCTCGAGCCAAGAGCAGGTTGGACGCTCATGTTTGATGGTGCCTCAAATGCAATAGGCGATGGAATTGGGGAAATGCTGATGTCTCCCAAGAATTTCCATCTACCGTTCACCGTAAAGCTCTGTTTTACCTGCACAAATAACATGGCCGAGTATGAAGCTTGCATACTAGGGTTGGAAGAAGCTATTGAGTTGTTGATAAAGATACTAGAAGTATTTGGGGACTCCGCTCTAGTCATACATCAGATCAGAGGCGATTGGGAAACAAGACATGCTAACCTAATTCCATACCGGGATTACATGCTGAAGCTACTCCCAAAGTTCGACGAAATCACTTTCTCTCATATTCCTCGAGAAGAGAATCAGATGGCAGATGCTTTAGCAACTTTGGCTTCCATGTACAAATTAATATGGCCCAACCATCAGCCTCATATTGAAATTAGGCGTTTTGACGAACCTGCTCATTGCCTAACGACATCAGAAGAGCCAGATGGTAAACCCTGGTTCTTTGATATCAAACAGTATCTGGAGAAGCAGGAATATCCGGCAGAGGCTTCCAGCCTTGACAAAAGGACCCTCTGGAGGATGGCATCAAAGTTCCTTTTGAATGGAGAGGTGTTGTACAAGCAAAACTATGACATGGTTTTATTAAGGTGTGTGGACAAACACGAAGCTGATCAACTTATGAAGGACATACACGAAGGGTCTTTCGGTATGCATGCCAATGGGCATGCCATGACAAAGAAAATCCTAAGGTCAGGTTACTACTAGTTAACGATGGAAGCCGATTGTTATCATTACACCAGAGCATGCCACAAATGCCAAATCTATGCTGACAAAATACATGTATCGCCTACCCCGCTGAATGTCATAGCATCACCTTGGCCTTTCTCTATATGGGGCATCGACATGATTGAAATGATAGAACCCAAAGCATCAAATGGACACAGATTTATCTTGGTGGCCATAGATTACTTTACCAAATGGGTGGAAGTCGTGTCTTATGCGAATGTCACAAAGCACGTAGTCGCCCATTTCTTAAAAAATAACATCATATGCCGATATGGGATTCCCAACAAGATCATCACTGATAATGGGTCCAATCTCAACAACAAGACCATGGATGAGTTATGCGCAACATTCAAAATCAAGCATCACAACTCATCACCCTATCGACCTAAGATGAATGGGGCTGTTGAAGCTGCGAATAAAAATATCAAGAAAATCATCCAAAAGATGGTGGTCACGTATAAAGATTGGCATGAGATGTTACCTTTTGCGCTACATGGCTATCACACGTCGGTACGAACTTCAACAGGGGCAACCCCTTACTCCTTGGTATACGGCATGGAAGCAGTTCTCCCTATAGAAGTGGAGATCCCCTCGATGAGAGTCTTGATGGAGGCTAAGCTAGACGAGGCAAAATGGGTTCAATCAAGGTACGACGAGCTCAACCTTATTGAGGAGAAACGCTTGAAAGCGTTAGGTCACGGTCAACTCTATCAGAGGCGTCTTAAGAAGGCATTCGACAAGAAAGTTCGTCCCAGGGTGTTTCAAGAGGGAGATTTAGTGCTGAAGAAAATCTTGCCTATTCACAAAGACTCCAGAGGGAAATGGACACCAAATTATGAAGGTCCATTTGTGGTGGTTAGAGCCTTTTCCGGAGGTGCTCTGATTCTAGCAACTATGGATGGTGATGAGTTGCCGCTTCCCACCAACACTGATGCGGTTAAAAAGTACTTCGCCTAAAAAAATGGAATAATAAAAGCCGCTAGATCGAAAACCTGAAAGGGTGATTTAGGCAAAAATGGCTATCCCGGTGGATCGAAAACCTGAAAGGGCGATCCAGGCAAAAATTAGGGATAAAAATAAAAGAATTGACCCGCTGAGTTGAAAACCCGAAAGGGCGATTCAGGCAAAAAAGGGTATTCAGGTGGATCGAAACCCCGAAAGGGCGGACCAGGCAAAAGTTAGGGATTAATTCCAAGGCAAAAAGTTGTGTTTGCAGACATCTGACATACCCCTCGAAGACAAAGGATCAATCTACCTCACTTTTCAAAAGCAAAGTGCTCGGATTATCAAAGACATAAGGATCATAGCAGTGTGGAAACTCGATAAGAACTCAATTTTCATTGCCATTTTGTTTCTATGCACAACAATTACCTCATTAAGGAATTGCATCTTTATGTACAATCGCCCATTTAAGGGTCAAATCAATAAAAGAAAAAATTTCTCAACAAAAATGTGCCCGAATCATTTTTTGTATTTTATCTGTTTGTTTGCAAAGCACCTTTTATTTTTGATAAACATCACTTTTAAAAACTATTGGAGAAAATAAAACACATGTTTGAATAAAGTGGTAAAATTGCTTTTAAAATAGTAAGCGGATGAATCGTTTAGTCTCCAAGTTCGTTCTTGTTTTTCATAAAGGTGTAGGACTGTTTGCAGATACCTATGTTCCTTTCAACCACTAATTCACACCTCTCATAAATGTACTCATGGTATAGCTAAACCGGGGCAAGGCTCCATTTCATTTCCAGCAGAAACATTGATAAATCAATTGATGGAGTATCACGTGTTGAGAAGTCTGAACCTTTCAGTAACTTGGAGCAACCCAACTATATTCCCAAAAACCACCTAGTAGGGGCATCAAAACATGATCTTCATTGATCACCCTAATAACAAAAGTCCACACTATTGGCATCATACCCCAAAGCAAAAATGTCTTAACCGGGGCATGTCCAATTACCCATTTACATTCTAACAAGCATCATATAAATCATTCATAAATGGTTTTCCTACCAAACAGAAAATTAAAAAACACAGTCATATCAATCATCAGCATACTCATGCATAACACTCCCATAAAATGGGAAGTTTAATAAGATAAAAAATCATTAGCGTTCCTACATGCACAACCAAATATCCCCAGCAATTGCATACGTATGCATCTCATGCATCATCCCATGCATGGTATTCCCACCTAAAGTGGAACATCATACGAAAATTAAAGGTATCAGGATCCAAGATCATTCATGCATATCTTGGACATTCCTCATTCCCAAATGAAGTTATTACCCTGCATATGCTCGTAGGATTATTTTCTCAGCAAATCATCTTTCAACTTTATAATTAAAAATGGTATTCCTAACATTTTTTGATATACAATCATTGCTCCCCAAGCAGAGGTTACCCTAAAAAGTCTCTCATGAGCTTTTCCCCCTGCAGAGCATTTCTAGTAAATCTCCCTCAAAAGGAGTCCTTTCTTAAAAAATATTCCCCCAACAGACGAATATTCGAGATACTACTTCATTTATCTGAAGAATCACATTTTTACTGTTTGAGATGCTGCTTCATCAATATGAAGAGTCTCATTTCAGATTTTTCTAGAGATACTGCTCTAATATCCTCGGAGAGTCTTATATTCAATTAAGGTATTTTTTCCTTGCTGGAATATCTTAATTCTATCATATAAGATGTCATTTCGACCCGATACAGAGAATCTCATTTTTACTGTTTGAGATGCTGCTTCATCAATATGAAGAGTCTCATTTCAGATTCTTTTAGAGATACTACTCTAATATCCTCAGAGAGTCTTAGATTTGATTAAGGTATTTTTTTCCTTTGCTGGAATATCTTAATTCTATCATATAAGATGCTGTTTCGACTCGATACAGAGAATCTCATTTTTACTGTTTGAGATACTGATTCATCAATATGAAGAGTCTCATTTTAGATTCTTTTAGAGATACTGCTCTAATATCCTCGGAGAGTCTTAGATTCGATTAAGGTATTTTTCCTTTGCTGGAATATCTTAATTCTATCATATAAGATGTTGTTTCGACTCGATACAGAGAATCTCATTTCTACTATTTGAGATGCTGCTTCATCAATATGAAGAGTCTCATTTCAGATTCTTTTTAGAGATACTGCTTTAATATCCTCGGAAAGTCTTAGATTCAATTAAGGTATTTTTTCCCTTTGCCGGAATATCTTAATTCTATCATATAAGATGTTGTTTCGACTCAATACAGAGAATATCACTTTTACTATTTGATATGCTGCTTCATCAAAATGAAGAGTCTCATGCCAGGTTTTCTTTATATTATTCTAGCATCCTGGGAAGTCTTGAGATTTAGCTAGGGATTCCATTCCACATATCTTGACTGAGATGTCCAAGATACTGTTCGGATGACTCACAGAAAGTCTTGACTATTCCATTTTACTGTGGGATAATGTCTTTTGCCATTTCTCACCGCATTTTCTTCCTATATTTTATTCCTTACATTTCCTAGGACAAAATTTGGGTCTTCTTGTATTTAATCATCTCCCACCGTGAATGCACAAAGACTACTGTCATTCTTACTTTCCGGTTTAAGGTAATTAAATAGGGGCAGCTGTCATACCCCAATTTTGTCCGGGTAAGAAAAAATCTTTAACCAGCATTCACTACCCAATGTTATAAGACATGTATTTTATCTTAAGACATAAGCTTTATCTTAGGGTTTCTCAGCCCTTGGTGACATCAAGTCTTCAATGACATTCTCATCTGTTGAGATCCTTAAGAAGACATTTATTGCCTTTGTCTCTTACTGCTATTACTGAAGAATGGGATGGTATGTGCATTTTTGCTTAACAAGGCCCATTTTGGTTTATCCATGAGAACTTTTGGTTTTAAAAAGGTCCATTCACAAAAGCATGTCCATGATTAATATTGCAAAGTGTGGTCCAAATCCGTTTACATTACTAATCCAAAATCCATTTGATTATTATTAAGCATTAAGAGTCATGGATATTTTTTTTAATGATAATTTGTGGTTAAGCTCACTTCCACATGTTTAGGCCAAAGTCTTGATCCTTCATAAATGTCTAGACTCAAATTGCATTTTTAAAAACATGCATTTATTTTAAGCTAAAGTGGATTGTTGAAAAACTATGATAATGAACAATGTTTTAAATCTCACTTTGAATTGTTCCTTTTATTGCTTATGATGCACATTTCATATTGTTCATTTAAGTGAACAATAAGCATAACTAAAAGTGACCAAGTGGAAAGTCCAATTTTGATTAATATGGCCCAATCCATTTTCAGTTAGAGTTAGAGTTTAGGCATTCTTGTTTAAGACATATAGAATAATTAGGACAAAGTTCAAGTGATAAAAAGGGATTAATTGCATAATTAATTTCATAATCCAAGATATTCCAAATAAATTACAAATAGTCAAAAAGAGGGCCAATGCATAATACAAAGGGTTACACGATTAACCCAAATTTTCATAATCCAAAATTCCAATCAATTCCAAGTTTACATAATAATCCAAAGTAATTACATAATTGTCCAGAAAAAAAGAAGTTTCAAATTAAGTTTGTACGTATTACAGACAATTCCCAAAATTCTTATACATTGTCCAAGAGTTTCTGTTACATCAAAAAAGTTGAAAAAGTTGGAAACATCCAAAAGTCTCTGTTACACCAAATGAATCTAAGAAAAATTGAATAAGATGTAAAATCCAACAGTTTGAAGCAGCAACCTTCAAAGACTTTTCCAAAAGCTCTTTTGGAAATTTCAGCCCCCCAATTCCAAGCAAGTGCCGCCCCCCTTTTCTAATCAACATCACTTCACCTGCAAAACCATTTCAAGGGTTAAAACAACTTATCAAATAGGAACTTAAAAAAACTGGAAAATAAATGATAAAATAAACAGATAAATATGTTGCACAGTAAATCAAGGTGAACGCCCAAGAACACATCTCATTATCCAACTCAAAATAACCTTAAATCCATAAGGTAATTATCCCATAAAATCAGGAAGAGATAACTTAACAAGTTATCTTAAGATCTAACATTCACATATATAACAACAAATCAATTAACAGTAAAAAACACGTTTTTTTGGAGATCCAACAGAACAATCAAGATTTTTTTTTTAAAACTCAAACCAAACATAGAACAGGTTCTGGGAAATCCAAGAAGAAATTATCAAACTTTTTAACATCAAAACAACCAAATACACGTCTGTTTGAGAATCAAAGAAGAAATCAATAAAAATATTTTTGCAGTAATCACAACATCCAAAAGAACCAAAACAGGAAAAGAGCATCACAAACGAAGAAAGAAGGAACGAAGTTACTCATCTGAAGCATGGTAGGAGCGTCTCCGATGTTGAACTTCACCCAAGTAAATCCTCCATTTTTCTTTCAAATCTTTGCATCATTCATCTTCGCCTTTGCATACTGAGCGAAACCGCCATGTTAATTCCTTCAAAGCATAGCAATAAGAGACTTAATTTGAGATTTTAGGGTTAGGGTTTTGACGGATAAGGTTTGTTGTTTAGGTTAGGAACGAGTTAGGGTTTCGTTTGGCCGTGTGAGAGAGAAAGTTTAGGGTTTAGGTTTTTTTGGGAGTACCGATCCGGTTGTTTGAGGGAGATTTTAAAAAAACCAGGGTCGAATTTGGATAGAGGAGTGAAAAGCAAGTAGTGTTTGTGTTTGGATTTTTTGGTTTGGGGTTGACGTCGCCGGAGAAGAAGGCGGCGCCGCCGTGGTTGGCCGGCCGCCACCGTCTTCTCCGGCAGGCTTGGCCGAGGTTGGTGACGGAAGTGAGAAGAGAGAGTTGCAGAGAAACTCTGCTCTTTGGTGAAGAGAGAGAACGAGAATGAGAGAATGAATTCTCTCTCTCAGATTTTTATTTTTATTTGTTGATGGTGGTGGATGCATGGGCGCCACATGGCACCTCATGCCAGCGCCACGCGTTTGGTTGACCTTTGAGTCAACCAGGGGATCCTGTGTGGAGCCCCCCATTATATGGTGGTGCGCCCTCACACCCCTACCTCTTGATTCTCTTGACCAGGTCAAAGTCTCCCCATTATGTGGCCCAGATTTCTCCACAGGGTCAACGTTTGACCAGGCCATTCAGGGCCTTGATAATTTCGTTTTGGACCAAATTCAGTTTGGGCCTAACGTTTTTTTTTGCTAATAAACTCCCTGTTTTTTCAGCTTAGCCCATTTTCTTTTATTTTTTTTAATTTATTCAACTTATTTTCTTTTATTTATGTACATATAAAACACATACATTAAATTTTTATGGTTATCAAACAAAAATAAAACAATGTTTTATTTTATTTACTTTCTTTCAAAATTATATAATTATATACTATTATTACTATTAATAATACTTAATAGTAAATATGCAATTATATTGTTATTATTATTATTAATATTTAATAAATATGCAATTATTTTGTTATATTCATTATTTTTTAATTACTTATTATTTAATTAAAATAATCTACTAAATATTTAATTAATTAATTATATTATTATTAATGTCATCTATAATTTAGATAATTGTTTATTTTATGGAGTGTATGTGCATGATTATTCTTTATTTATTTATTTATACCGAGCCTTGAGCGCACATGAATGACATGTTATAATATTGACAAAATTATGTCTCTTTCACCGATTTAAAATCATTCGAGCCAATTTCAAAAATAAATCACATACCTCTCGATTCAAAGTCGAGCCCATTTCCAAAACACCTTTGTAAGTCGATTACTTGTAAAAGTATCGCCATCAACCTTACATGGCTTACTCTTGGTCCTTCTTATAATGAGACCTATTCGGTTTTTATTAATCGATTAGATGAACTATTCACTAAATAAATTCAATTCGTTCACAAAAAATACAAATTTAAAAACTCGATGCAACATCGAGTATTCTTTATTAAGAATTAAAAACACATAATCACAATCAAATACTATTTCGCTTAAGAATAAAAGAGGTAATGGTTTTGAATTTTCAACTCCTCTCCTCGATTATTTGAACACGAACTCTTGTACTCGATTAACCGAACAATCGTCATCTCTAATCTACCTAAGCACAAACAAATCAAATTCTTTTACAATAAGGAATAAAAAGGGAGATGACTTTGAGTCTTTAATTTTTCTCCTCGACTATTTGAGTACAAGTTCTCTTACTTGGTTAGTCAAATAGTTGTCGCTCCTCTGCAAACATCCAAACCCCGATTAAATCAAAATATTTTCATAGTAAGTTAAATGAAAAAAGGAGTTGACTTTGAGTTTTTAACTTCACTCCTCAATTGGTCGAATACGAGTTCTCTTACTCAGTCAATCGAACAATTGTCATTTTTCCGCAAACATATAACTTAATCAAGTCACTTTCATAAAAAATTATACGAAAAGGGAGCCGATTTTGAGCTTTCAACTCCTCTTCTCAAATGCTTGGATATGAGTTGTCTTACCCAGCCATTCAAGTACTTGTCGTTCATTATAAAATACATCAACCATATACAACCTCATCTTCATAAATATTCAGATGAAACAGAAAATGGTTTTGAGTCTTCTATTCCCTTTCTCGATTATTAGGATACGAGTTGTCTTACTCGATCATCTGAGTATTCGTCATCATTCCAAAACACCTTAACTATTATCAAATCTTTCCTATAATTAAAGATGAAAAAGAAAGTGGTTTAGAGTCTTCTACTCCCTTTCCCGACTGTTAGGATACGAGTTGTCTTACTCGACTATCCGAGTGATCATCATCTGACCAAAAACATCTCAACCAATAAAAACATCCAACATATTAATCCCACTTGTCGCCTCCGTGTGACCTAAACTCTTTTCAAAAGAACACCATTTAATCCTTTCTAACGCGCATAACAAACCAATACTTAAGCCTCCGCCGAGAGTAGACAAGCCAACGTTTAGCCTTTAGGATGCGATCTAAACAGTTGTTCATTTAAAAAACACCAACCAACCGTAGTTCCCCGAACTACAAATGCTCTGATTTCCTTATTTAAGGATACGTAGGCAGGAGATTGTTGTATCTTCGCGAGCACACTAATAAAAAACCTCCCCTTTTCCCTTTCTGAGGTTCCCATCCATTTCTATTTTCAATATATTTATAACCCAATGATAACAAACAAACATAAATTAACACTCGAAACGCACATTAGAACTAAAAGGTTCCCGTTGAATACAACGGACGTAAGGGGTGCTAATACCTTCCCCTTACGTAATCCACTCCCGAACCCGAATATGATTGCGACGACCATTATTCCATTTCCTTAAGGTTTTATTGATATTTTCCTATCCCTTCATTGGGATAAATAAAGTTCGGTGGCGACTCTGTTCGAACATAATTTTTCCGCGACCATCGTGAGGAATCGCATTTTCGAGATGCGACACATACATGTTCATATCAACTGTTACGATAATACTGTATCATTTTTAGAGTTTGATACAAGTGATGAGTTGTTTGTTTTTGCTAAGCAAGTGGATGAGTTCATGAATGATGATTCTAAGATGTTTATTATAATAGCTTCTGTAAAGAACGAAAGAAAAGCTGCGATTGGCGAGTTGTCGATGGTGTGCGAGTCTCCAAAGGTATTTCCAGATGATATCGACGATTTCTCACCGGAGTGTGAGGTGGAGTTTTCTATAGACTTAGTACCTGGTACTAGTCCGGTGCCGATGGCTCCTTATAGGATGTCTGCTTAAGAGTTGAGTAAACTGAAGAAGAAATTGGAAAGTTTGCTTGAGAAGAAGTTTGTTTGATCGATTGTTTAATCGTAAGGAGTGTCGGTGTTGTTGGTGAAGAAGAAAGATGGTAACATGAGGTTGTGTGTTGATTATCGACAACTAAATAAAGTGAAGATCAAGAACAAGTATCCACTTATGAGGATAGATGATTTGATGGATCAATTGGTAGGTGCTTGTGTGTTTAGCAAGATTAATTTGTGTTTGGGCTATCATCAGATTCGTGTGAAGTCAGAGGATATTCCTAAGACTGCGTTCAGAACGAGGTATGGTAATTCCGATAATTTAGTGATGTCGTTTGGAGTGTCTAATACGCATGAAGTGTTCATGGAGTACATGAATAGAATATTCTATCCATATTTATATCAGTTTGCAGTGGTATTCATCAACAACATCTTGATATGTTCGAAGTCTAATGAATAGCACGTGGAGCATCTGAGAATTATGTTGCAGACTTTGAAAGAGAAGAAGTTTTATGCAAAGTTGTCCAAGTGCGAGTTCTGGTTGCAAGAGGTGAGTTTTCTTGGTCATGTGATTTCTAGTGGTGGTATTATTGTTGATCTATTGAAGATCTATGTTTTGTTGTAATGGAAGACTCTGAGTTCTGTTATTGAGATTAAAAGTTTTCTTGTTTGGCTGGTTACTACATGAAATTTATCAAAGGCTTTTTGAATCTAGCATTGCCTTTGACTCAGTTGAATCAAAAATTTCAAGCCTATGTTGGGGATGTGCATTACGAATAGAGTTTTCAAGAGCTCAAGAGGAAGTTGATGTCTGCTTCAATGTTGATTATTTTCGAATCCAAGTGAGTCCTTTGTGGTATATTGTGATGCTTCTAAGATGGGCCTAGGTGGTGTGTTGATGCAAAGATGTCAGGTTGTGGCTTACGCTTCTAGACAGTTGAGAGTTCATGAAAGGAATTATCCTACGCGTGATCTAGAGTTGGCAACAATCATATTCATATTGAAGATTTGGAGACATTATCTGTTTGGATCCATATTTGAGGTGTTCAGTGATCACAAGAGTTTGAAGTTTCTCTTTGATCAGAAGGAGTTGAATATGAGGTAGATTTGATGGCTCAAATTTATGAAGGATTATGATTTGGGTTGAGTTACCATCCGGGTAAGGCCAATGTTATAGCAGATATGTTGAGTATAAAGTTATTGCATATGTCGACACTGATGGTTCGAGAGTTAGAATTGATCGAGCAATTCAGAGACCTGAGTTTCGTATGTGAAGAGACTCATAATAATGTGAAGTTGGGTATGTTGAAGCTAACCAATGATATCCTTTAAGAGATCAGAGAAGGTCATAAGATCGATATGAGATTGATTGATCAACTAGTGTTAATTAATCAAGGTAAGAGAGGGGACTTCATAATCGATGAGAATGGTATGATGAGGTTCACAGACAGGGTTTGTGTATCAGATATGTCAGAGCTTAAGGTGTATCAGATATGTCAGAGCTTAAGAAGAGTATTCTAGAGAAAGGTCATATAAGTGGTTTAAGTATTCATCCTGGTGCCAATAAGATATATCAAGACTTAAAGAAATTGTTTTGGTGGCCAAGAATGAAGAGGGAAGTAACTGAGTTTTTTTATGCATGTTTGACTTGTTAGAAATTGAAGATTGAACATCATAAGTCGTTGGGTCTTATGCCACCATTGAGTATTCCTGAGTGGAAATGGGATAACATTTCCATGGATTTTGTATCGAGTTCTCTAAAGACGACAAAGGGATGTGATTCCATTTTGGTGATTGTTGATAGGCTGACTAAATTGACTCATTTCATTCCGATTAAGATCAATGATTCTTTGTAGAAGTTGGTTGAGTTACATAAAGAGACGATTGTTAGCTTACATGGTATTTCGTCGAGCACCGTGTGGGATAGAGACCCGAGGTTTACGTCGAGGTTTTGGCAGAGTTTGCAAGACGCGTTGGGAACTAAGCTGAAGTTGAGTTCTGCTTATCAACCACAGACAAATGGCCAGACGGAGAGAACCATTCAATCCTTGGAAGATCTGTTGAAGGCTTGTGTTATAAAACAAAAAGGTGTTTAGGGTAGCTACTTGTCGCTGATTGAGTTCACTTACAATAACAGTTTCTATCAGAGTATTGGAATGACTCCATTTGAGGCGTTGTATGGTAGAAGGTGTAAGACACCTCTATGTTGGTATTAATCTGGTGAGAGTATGATGATTGGACTTGAGATTATGCAACGAAATTCTGAGAAGATCAAGATAATCCTAGAGAAAATGAAAACTTTGCAGAGTTTCCATAAGAGTTACCATGATAAGAGGAGGAAAGCACTTGAGTTCCAAGAGGGAGATCATGTGTTTTTGCGATTTACTTCGGTAATTGGTGTTGGTCGAGCTTTGAAGTCTAGAAAGCTCGTGCCATGTTTTGTTGGTCCATACCAGATCTTGCAGTGGATAGGGGAGGTGACCTATCAGATTGCCTTTCCACCTTAGTTTTCTAATCTTCATGATGTGTTTCACGCGTCTGAGTTGAAGAGATATATTATGGATCCGTCCCATGTGATCCAAGTGGATGATGTGCAGGTGAGAGAGAACTTGAATGTTGAGGCATTGCCCATGCAAATAGAGGATCAGGAAGTGAAGCAGTTGTGTGGTAAGGAGATTGCCTTGGTGAAGGTAGTGTCGAGAGGACCAGCTGGGGGAAGCATAACCTGGGACTTGGAGAGCCAAATGAGAGAATTGTATCCGAGTGTGTTTCTTTTAGGTAATTTTTGAGGGCGAAAATTATTTAAGTGGGAGAGAGTTGTAACACCCCAAATTCAATTAATTAATTGAATTTAATTATTTAGAATTTTATTTGATTATTGGGTACTTTAATTAAAATAAAATTATGTGATATGTGTGTGTAATGATATTGGTAGGGTGTGGTGAAAATAAGTGCTTAGTAGAGTGATTAGAAAATAACTAGAATATTGACATTTTAATTAATAATAGAATATATTTATTTTATTTATTTAATTAGAATAAAATAGAGAAGGAGATTTGGATGAAAATGAGAGAAATAGAAAATAATAGTATTAGTATTCTTAATAAAAGAAAATTAGAGATAAGAAGGGCATGTCGGTAAATAAGATGATAAGTGAGGGTAGTGTTGGAAGTCTTTAATTGGGGGAGATTAGGTTATTAATAAGGAGAAATTAGTAAGGGTTTGAGATTAGAACGTGAAAATCAAAATTTGGTGAAAAAATGAGGAAGGAAAGGCTAGGGCATAAAAAGAACAACCATTAAAGAACTTTAAGGAATTTTTGCTGGAAAATGAAGGTAGGGGGTT
The DNA here is from genome assembly GCF_024323335.1 of Lathyrus oleraceus. NCBI lineage: Eukaryota > Viridiplantae > Streptophyta > Magnoliopsida > Fabales > Fabaceae > Lathyrus > Lathyrus oleraceus. The sequence goes on from NC_066585.1 coordinate 195,549,376, forward strand.
ACTCCTAATAGGGTGTATGTTGCATGTTTGGGTAGAGGGAAACCCTTAATCCCATTATATTTTATTTACTTTTTATGCCTTTGGATGAATGTTGGATGAATTGGTGTTGAATTCTGTAATTGTATGGTTTATGTAATGTGATATGTGACATTCGTGCATTGTTATACCATGAAAATTAAGTGTTCTTATTGATGAAATTGCTATGAAGGTGTGTTCATATGTAGTTGTGAAATTGATGAAAACCATGATTTAATCCATGATTAAGTAACGAAATTGCATGATAATTGATGGATAAGTACTTTATTGTTGTTATATGTTAGTATCCTTGTTGTTATTGTGTGATTTGGGGAAAAAGGATGAAAATTAAGAGTTCTGATTTGAACTCCAATGCAGAAAACGGATTTTTTTTTCTGGTTCAAGGTGACGTGCGTCACTCTAATGAAGCCTTGGTCGTCATCGATTTGGAGGCGCTGACAGGTGACAGCTACCTGACGGGTAGACCGTCATGGTCCCCAGGCTTGTTTGGTTGGGACGGTTGTCACAAGTGTGGTGTGTGATACGACGTGGAGGGTGAGAAATGTCACCTTGGTGATGGGTAATCTGTCACGCAACCAGAATGAGCGTTCTACGCTCAACTGTGCAGAATTGTTTTGTCGTTCAATTTTGGTGTTATGTTGGGTTTTTAGGTTGCTGTTTGGCCACTGCTTAGAGATGAATGTTGTTTTTATTATGTTGTTATTAATTTACTCCACTTGTTTTGTGTAATGATTATGTTGTTGTTATTATGGTGATTGTCTGATGAACATTTTTGATGATATTGCATGTTATGGTGACTCATGCATCATAGTGTACAAGCTTCAGTCTAATTTTGGTGTGATGTGGTCCTATGGGGGGATTCAGGAGCGAGTAACTGGTTCTAGATGGGAATTAACGAAGCGTTACCTATGGTGATGGTAGTAAATTTGATGTGCTCTGGTCCTATGGTGGGGATTCAGGAGCGAGATGGACATGTGTTGTCCATAATGGTACCGTGTGTATTATTCAATCATGGTTTTGAGTTCATTACATTCATTATTTTTATATTCACTTAATGACTAAGAAGATGTTGGTGATTGAGAATGCTTTTGTGATGTATGCAATTGGATTGTGTTGAATAACTATTATTGTTTGTTTAAGCTACCCTTGCATACTTTTGCACCATTAATTATTATGAGCGTATTCTCACCCCTTTGTTATTTATGGGAATTTGTGCTTCTTATTAGGGTATAGACGAGCATGTAACTGAGTAGCTGCTTAGAGGCTGAAGGATGGCGTAAAGGTTGTTCTTCCCTTTCCTGTTTTATGTGTTTATTTTAGTATATCGTTTCTCTGATCTGTAACACTAGGCATGTGAACGATTCGTTTGATTATTGTTTTCGTATGAAATGTTATTGATGTTGAAGGCATTCAACCATAACCATGTTTATGTCATGAGATTATTTATTGTTTGAATTATTTCGATTAATTGATTTCCGTTGCGATGAGACGATGTTTAGGCGAGCATGGGATGAAAGGTGTTTATATTAATGCATATTTTATATAACCTGTGTTACGGAGAAGGTTTATGCTGTGATTGAGTGACACCATATATGTGTATTTGTATTATTTTCGCATTAGTTCGTGTTCTGGGGTTTAAGGAGTTACACAAAATATATTTAAGTTTTTGTCAAATCCCTAAAATAGAACTTGCAACCTCTTTCATGAATGGGCCTTCCATGAATGAGCATGTTTAGTTGTCGAAATAGAAACATAGAAACAATATAATCCGTTTCAGAAAAAAATCGAATTCATACCTGTCAAAAAAACCCTTTAAAGGCTTTTCCAATAATTTCCATATCTAAATCCTAAACCCTTCCACTAGGAGTGAGAATAGGCTAAGCCAAGTTGGGTTTTGTCAAACCTAAGTTTGGCCTGTTAAAAATATGAAAGTCTATGTTTGGCTTGTAACTTGTCATAAATTTACTTTTACGCTTGAGCCTAATAGTTTCTAATGTTTGATTAACTTATTAGCCTACTTAAAAATCTATTTTATTTTAACTATGTTAACAAGCAATTCAATTAATAATATGGGCTAAAAAACTAGAAGATCAATGATACTAAAAGTTTATTTGAATTAACTTATAGCTTACATAGTAGCATAAGTTTTGTGAGACTATTTGTTTAAGAAAACTTATGAAAAATAACTTATGACAAGAATATTAAATGTTTATAATACCCATGTGAATCTATTCTTGATTTGCAAAATAGATTTAGTCATTTAACAAATCATTTGATGGTTTTTGGTAAAACATTTACAAATAATGAATTAAATCTAAAAGTTCTTAGATATTTGTCAAGAGCATATCAACCAAAGGTAACAACTATTTAGGAATAGAAAAGTCTTTCAAAAATGTCTTCGACAACATTGTTCGGTAAACTTCAAGAACACAAGATAGAACTTGAAAACTAGAAAGGCATGAAGATGAAAAGAAGAATTCAAAAAGTCTTGTTTTAAAAATTAGAATCAAAGATCACTATAGCAATCAAGAGGACGAGTTCACTATTGATGAAAATTATAATCTTATTAAAAAGTTTTAAAAGTTATTAAGAAAATAAAACAAAAGTAAGGTCATTCATAAAGAAGCACCAACAAGGAAGGTTACCTGCTTAGAATATGGAAGGAGATGACATGTGTAACACCCTTCTAAAATACCCAAACTATTTAATTAAAATAGCAATATATCAATCAGAGTAATTATGCCCTGAAGGGTGTCACACAATCACTTCACACCAATCATCAAAATATCCTGTCATGCTCGTTTATTTAATTAAAATAAGACACTTTTGCATAATTCACAGCGGATACGAAATAACAACATTCAAATCATGTACTACATTACATGTAAAGTTATTCAACAACCAAAAGAAAACATAGTAAAACATCCCATCCCGATGTTACATCTACCAGAGCATGACCCACTAAGGACTACACTAGACTCCCAGGACTAGCTTCTATTCAATCACTGCTCGTTACCTGAAAACATAGTTGTAAGGGTGAGTCCTTCAATCGATATAATAAGCATTATAAAACATCATGTAATGCTAAGTAATTTAACACATATCATCACCCTAATCAGATTACACATATACAGCAACGGCAATATCAACTCATAATCATCATCATCATCATACTCAAACTCAACACAACCATAAAACACACGTATAATATTGGAATACATCCATTCATATTATACGCCATACATACATACGTTATGCAATGAGACTCCACGCATGCAGTACCGACTATTCGTGAACATATAGTTCAACCTCACCGACCAAATCCAGGTACGGCTACCAAGCTCACTAGTCCCATTCATTTGAGACCTAGTGACTCACATCACTAATTCCTCACCATGGGAATTAGCTACCACCCCAAGGGCCATGCTATGCACGCTAAATCACCTAGCATGCAAACATCAACAACAATTCACAATAACTCATCACTAATTCCTCACCATGGGAATTAGCTACCACCATAAAGGCCACAACATGCATGCTAATCACCTAGCAATGCTACATCATCAACAACAATTCAAGAATAGATATATGCTCACACTCTAAGCCATAAAACAGTCTATTCACCAATGCACACATAACTGATACATTCACAGCATCACGCATACTATCACACATCAGCAGTATTTTATCACATAAGCATATCATATCATGCCAAATAACAACCACAGTATTAGCACACTCTACTAATACCTATACTACTCAAACAACGGGAAATGATCCCTAATATATCATACATCATCTGCATTACGTTACTCAGCTGAACAGTTAAAAACTGCACAACAACAGCTCAGGAAAATCACAATCCTGCCCATACGCGTATTGCCTAACCCCATACGCGTATGGCCCATCTCCTGACAAAATCCCATACGCGTAACACCATCTCATACGCGTATGCTACGCGTACCACTTCCCCGTACGCGTACCAACAGAGACCAATCTACGTTCAAAACATCATCTTCCTCCTCCATACGCGTATTGCCTAGTGCCATACGCGTACCAGACCATCTCATACGCGTATTGCCTAGTGCCATACGCGTATGACCAGAAACCAGATTTCCAGATCTGTTATGGCTTTCTCTGCTACGAGATCTATCCAATTCAACCTTCTACAGTCCAATTTTACACAATAATCGTTCATATCCTCTAACACGAATTATAACCTATTCGATCTCACAACTCCTAACACTATTGCATCTAATTCCTACGAATTTCCTCTCAATTGTAACCCAATTTCGTTCATCCAAAGAGTTCACAATTTCATCATAATCATCCAATTCAGAAGTAAATCAATGGTTTATCACTACCCATTACATATTATCCCATAATACCCATTAAACGATGATAAACCCCCCTTACCTGAGTTAATCCGGCGAATCTTTAAGCTTCAAGCTTTTCCTTCCTTCGACCCTTGTTCTCTGGCTTTCTTTGCCCTTTTTCCACTTTTCTGTCTCTTTTCCCTTTTCACGTGAAAATGAACCTTTTTACCAAATGGAACCTTTTTACTGATTTCTACTTTTATTCCAATAATAACAATAAAAATAATCCAATAATAATAATCCCAATAATATTCCAATAATTATTATTCCAATAATAATAATAATTCCAATTATTTAATTAAATTAATAAATATATTATTAACTCAATTTAAATAATTATCTTATTTTATCGGGGTGTTACAACTCTCCCCCACTAAAAGAGTTTTCGTCTTCGAAAACATACCTCAAGTGAATAACTCAGGATAAGACTCATTCATCTGACTCTCAAGTTCCCAAGTCACATTGCCACCTGCTGGTCCGCCCCAAGCTACCTTTACCAAAGCAATCTCTTTACCCCGCAACTGCTTCAACTCTCGATCCTCGATCCTCATAGGTGATGTTTCAACAGTCAGGTTATCTCTCACCTGTACATCATCTACTTGGACCACATGCGACGGATCAGGAATGTACCTCCTCAACTGAGACACATGAAAAACCTCATGTAAATTTGCAAGTGACGGCGGTAAAGCGATACGATAGGCTACCTCTCCTATCCTCTCCAAAATCTGATAAGGACCAATAAATCGAGGTGTCAACTTCCTCGACTTCAAAGCTCGACCAACCCCAGTTATCGGAGTAACACGAAGAAACACATGATCTCCCTCTTGGAACTCAAGTGACCTCCTCCTCTTGTCGTGATAACTCTTCTGACGACTCTGAGCAATTCTCATCTTCTCCTGAATCATCTTAATCTTTTCCGTAGTTTGTTGAACAATCTCCGGTCCAACCACAGCACTCTCACCGGACTCATACCAACATAAAGGTGTCCGACATCTCCTACCATACAAAGCTTCAAACGGTGCCATACCAATGCTCGAATGAAAACTATTGTTGTAGGTAAACTCAATCAAAGGTAAGTAACAATCCCAAGTACCTCTTTTTTCCAAAACACAAGCTCTCAAAAGATCCTCTAGTGACTGAATCGTCCTCTCAGTCTGACCATCAGTCTGCGGATGATATGCAGAACTCAATCTCAGTTTAGTTCCCAAAGCCCTCTGCAAACCTTCCCAGAACTTCGATGTAAATCTAGGATCTCTGTCCGAAACAATACTCGACGGAATACCATGCAAACTTACAATCTTCTCAATATACAACTCAGCTAATCTCTCTAACGGATAATCCATTCTGATCGGAATGAAATGAGCCGATTTCGTCAATCTATCAACAATCACCCAAATGGCTTCAAAATTCTTACTTGTCCTCGGTAAACCAGAAACAAAATCCATACTGATACTATCCCACTTCCACTCTGGAATAGCCAACGGTTGCATTAGCCCAGACGACTTCTGATGCTCAATCTTTGACTTCTGACAAGTCAAACAAGAATAAACAAAACTCGCAATTTCTCTTTTCATTCCCGGCCACCAAAATAACTTTTTCAAATCATGATACATCTTCGTAGCTCCAGGATGAATACTTAAGCCACTACGATGTCCTTCCTCAAGAATACTCTTCTTCAGTTCGGTAACATCCGGAATACACACCCGATTACCAAATTTCAAAACATCATTCTCATCAACTCTGAATTCACCACCTTGACCTTGATTCACTAAAGTCAACTTATCAACCAAAAGCACATCGGATTTCTGACCTTCTCTAATCTCATCCAGAATACTACTTGTTAACTTCAACATTCCCAATTTAACACTATTGTGAGTACTCTCACACACCAAACTCAAGTCTCTAAACTGCTCAATTAAATCCAATTCCTTAACCATTAACATAGACATATGCAATGATTTCCGACTCAATGCATCAGCCACTACGTTTGCTTTACCCGGATGGTAATTCAAACCAAAGTCATAATCCTTCAAAAACTCTAACCATCTCCTCTGTCTCATATTCAGCTCTTTCTGATCAAACAAATACTTTAAACTTTTATGGTCGCTGAAAACCTCAAATCTTGACCCGTACAAGTAATGTCTCCATAACTTCAGAACAAATACCACGGCTGCCAACTCTAAATCGTGCGTCGGATAGTTCCTCTCATGAACCCTCAGTTGTCCCGAAGCATAAGCTATAACCTGCTTGTTCTGCATCAACACACCACCTAAACCCAACAATGACGCATCACAGAAAACCTCAAATAGTTCTGACGGACTCGGTAATATCAGAATAGGAGCAGTAGTTAACCTTCTCTTTAACTCTTGGAAACCTTCTTCACATTTCGAGTCCCAAACAAACGCTTGCCCCTTTCTAGTCAACATCGTCAACGGTAACGCCAACTTAGAAAATCCTTCAATGAACTTCCTATAATAACCTGCAAGTCCAAGAAAACTTCTTATCTCAGAAACCGACTTCGGAGCTTCCCACTTAGATACCGCTTCTATCTTAGAAGGATCAACAGCAACACCACCTCTGGAAATCACATGTCCAAGAAAACTAACCTCTTCTAACCAAAATTCACACTTGGATAGTTTAGCAAATAACTTCTTTTCTCGTAGAACTCCTAACACCACTCTCAAATGCTCAGCATGCTCTTCTTCAGATTTCGAATACACCAAAATGTCATCAATAAACACCACAACAAACTTGTCTAGGTACGGATGGAAAATCCTATTCATATACTCCATAAATACTCCAGGCGCATTAGTCACACCAAAAGGCATTACAGAATACTCATAATGTCCATACCTTGTTCTGAAAGCAGTCTTCTGAATATCCTCAGCTTTCACACGTATCTGATGGTACCCAGATCTCAAATCTATTTTGCTGAACACACTCGCACCAACCAACTGATCCATCAAATCATCAATCCTCGGCAAAGGATACCGATTCTTGATCGTCACTTTATTCAGTTGCCTGTAGTCCACACACAACCTCATAGTACCTTCTTTCTTCTTAACCAATAACACTGGTGCACCCCACGGTGACACACTCGGACGAATAAATTTCTTATCCAACAGATCTTCTAACTGACTCTTCAATTCAGTTAACTCAACAGCAGACATACGGTACGGAGCCATCGATATCGGCCTAGTACCAGGTACCAAATCAATCGAGAACTCAACTTCACGCTCTGGTGGTAATTCATTCACTTCTTCAGGAAACACATCAGGAAAATCACACACCACAGCTAGATCGCAAATCACCAGTTTATCTTTAGCCTCCAAAGTCGCTAACAGCATAAACAACTCTGCCCCATCTGCTACTGCCTCATTCACCTGCCTCGCTGATAGAAACAAACTCTTTCCTTCCTCAATCTCAGGAAAGATCACAGTCTTATCAAAACAGTTGATAGAAACTCGGTTAAACACCAACCAGTTCATACCCAAGATAACATCGATCTGCACTAGTGGAAGACACACTAGGTCCATCCCAAAGTCTCTACCAAAAATACTCAAAGGGCAATTTAAACAAACTGAAGTAGTAGTCACTGAACCCTTCGCAGGAGTATCAATCACCATACTACCCAACATCTCAGATATCTCTAATTTAAGTTTCACAGCACAATCCAAAGATATAAAGGAATGAGTCGCACCTGTGTCAATAATAGCTACAAGAGGAAAGCCATTAATATAACACGTACCTCGGATTAAACGATCATCTGCAGAAGTCTCAGAACCCGATAAAGCAAAGACCTTGCCTCCCGACTGGTTCTCCTTCTTCGGCTTAGGACACTGTGGACTGATATGACCCACTTCTCCACAGTTGAAACAAGTCATAGTCTTCAACCGGCACTCTGCAGCCAAGTGACCACCTTTTCCACACTTGAAACACTTCTTCTCAGCACTGGTACACTCATGGAAACGATGTCCAGCCTGACCACATCTGTAACACTTAGCAGGAGCACTGGAGTCTCCCCCACTAGGCCTCTTCATTCCACTCTGTCTCTGGAAACCTTTGCCAGCTGCATACGGTTTCCCACGATCATTCTGATTCTTGCCTTTCCTATCAACCCTCTGCTGATAGCTCTCCACTCTGGCCTTGGTATCCTGTTCAAAAATCCTGCAACAGTCAACCAAATCGGAAAACACTCTAATCCGCTGATACCCAATAGCCTGCTTGATCTCGGGACGCAACCCGTTCTCAAACTTCACACACTTTGAAAATTCCCCAGTAGCCTCGTTATAGGGAGTGTAATACTTTGACAACTCTGTGAACTTAGCAGCATACTCAGTAACAGACCTGTTACCCTGCTTCAATTCTAAGAATTCTATCTCTTTCTTTCCTCTGACATCCTCTGGAAAGTACTTCCTCAGGAATCTCTCTCTGAACACCGCCCACGTGATCTCAACATTCCCAGCAGATTCCAACTCAGTGCGGGTAGCAACCCACCAGTCATCTGCTTCTTCTGACAGCATATGCGTACCGAACCTGACCTTCTGGTTATCGGCACACTCAGTCACTCGGAAGATCCTCTCGATTTCCTTCAACCACTTCTGAGCACCATCTGGATCGTATGCTCCCTTGAACATTGGAGGATTGTTCTTCTGGAACTCACTCAGTTGACGAGCAGCTCCCATTCCCACAACATTCGGATTTCCTCCAAGTACTCCAGCTAGCATACCCAGAGCCTCAGCAATTGCAGCATCATCTCTACCCCTTCCAGCCATCTCTATTCTGAAAACCCAACAAGCTAAAACAATAAGTACTGATAGGGTTACACAACACCTATCCCGTACAGGGGAAACAGAATAATTACGACTCGACTCGACCGACTATGCTCTGATACCACTAATGTAACACCCTTCTAAAATACCCCAACTATTTAATTAAAATAGCAATATATCAATCAGAGTAATTATGCCCTGAAGGGTGTCACACAATCACTTCACACCAATCATCAAAATATCCTGTCATGCTCGTTTATTTAATTAAAATAAGACACTTTTGCATAATTCACAGCGGATACGAAATAACAACATTCAAATCATGTACTACATTACATGTAAAGTTATTCAACAACCAAAAGAAAACATAGTAAAACATCCCATCCCGATGTTACATCTACCAGAGCATGACCCACTAAGGACTACACTAGACTCCCAGGACTAGCTTCTATTCAATCACTGCTCGTTACCTGAAAACATAGTTGTAAGGGTGAGTCCTTCAATCGATATAATAAGCATTATAAAACATCATGTAATGCTAAGTAATTTAACACATATCATCACCCTAATCAGATTACACATATACAGCAACGGCAATATCAACTCATAATCATCATCATCATCATACTCAAACTCAACACAACCATAAAACACACGTATAATATTGGAATACATCCATTCATATTATACGCCATACATACATACGTTATGCAATGAGACTCCATGCATGCGGTACCGACTATTCGTGAACATATAGTTCAACCTCACCGACCAAATCCAGGTACGGCTACCAAGCTCACTAGTCCCATTCATTTGAGACCTAGTGACTCACATCACTAATTCCTCACCATGGGAATTAGCTACCACCCCAAGGGCCATGCTATGCACGCTAAATCACCTAGCATGCAAACATCAACAACAATTCACAATAACTCATCACTAATTCCTCACCATGGGAATTAGCTACCACCATAAAGGCCACAACATGCATGCTAATCACCTAGCAATGCTACATCATCAACAACAATTCAAGAATAGATATATGCTCACACTCTAAGCCATAAAACAGTTTATTCACCAATGCACACATAACTGATACATTCACAGCATCACGCATACTATCACACATCAGCAGTATTTTATCACATAAGCATATCATATCATGCCAAATAACAACCACAGTATTAGCACACTCTACTAATACCTATACTACTCAAACAACGGGAAATGATCCCTAATATATCATACATCATCTGCATTACGTTACTCAGCTGAACAGTTAAAAACTGCACAACAACAGCTCAGGAAAATCACAATCCTGCCCATACGCGTATTGCCTAACCCCATACGCGTATGGCCCATCTCCTGACAAAATCCCATACGCGTAACACCATCTCATATGCGTATGCTACGCGTACCACTTCCCCGTACGCGTACCAACAGAGACCAATCTACGTTCAAAACATCATCTTCCTCCTCCATACGCGTATTGCCTAGTGCCATACGCGTACCAGACCATCTCATACGCGTATTGCCTAGTGCCATACGCGTATGACCAGAAACCAGATTTCCAGATCTGCTATGGCTTTCTCTGCTACGAGATCTATCCAATTCAACCTTCTACAGTCCAATTTTACACAATAATCGTTCATATCCTCTAACACGAATTATAACCTATTCGATCTCACAACTCCTAACACTATTGCATCTAATTCCTACGAATTTCCTCTCAATTGTAACCCAATTTCGTTCATCCAAAGAGTTCACAATTTCATCATAATCATCCAATTCAGAAGTAAATCAATGGTTTATCACTACCCATTACATATTATCCCATAATACCCATTAAACGATGATAAACCCCCCTTACCTGAGTTAATCCGGCGAATCTTTAAGCTTCAAGCTTTTCCTTCCTTCGACCCTTGTTCTCTGGCTTTCTTTGCCCTTTTTCCACTTTTCTGTCTCTTTTCCCTTTTCACGTGAAAATGAACCTTTTTACCAAATGGAACCTTTTTACTGATTTCTACTTTTATTCCAATAATAACAATAAAAATAATCCAATAATAATAATCCCAATAATATTCCAATAATTATTATTCCAATAATAATAATAATTCCAATTATTTAATTAAATTAATAAATATATTATTAACTCAATTTAAATAATTATCTTATTTTATCGGGGTGTTACAACATGTCAAGAGTGAATTTCCTATACTTGAAAAGAAAAATAAATTCAAAAGGAAGAAGGACAAAAGGTTAAAGAAAACATATGTAGCATGTGATGAAAATGAAATAAGTCTATCTTCAGATGAACATCATGCAAACAAGGCATTGATAGCATCACACCATTCAAGTTATGAAGAACATGAGGTTAGTGATTATGAAATTGATGATAGTCCTCCATATGATGAATTACAAAACATTTTTCATGAATTACATGAAGTATTTTTGAAACTTTATAGATAATGTTCAAATCAAAATAAAACTATTTTAAAATTAGAAAGTATGACTAATGACACAAAAATGGAATTAGAAGAAGTCAAAAATTATACATGCAATAAATAGCAAGATCGTGAATTCAAAATCGTTGAACTAAACCAAGTGATCAAGAAATATGAAAAAAGTCAAATTGGTTCAGAAAATGTGTTAAGTAGTCAAAGATGTTTAAGTAATAAGGTGGACTTGACTTTTTCTAATTTTGATAAACCAAGTACACGTCAAACTATCTTTGTAAAGGCTACTAGAAAATTCAACAAAAAGGAGTCAAAGAAAGTACATGTTGTAAATCATCATAAAACTCATTATAGAAATAATTTTTATGTCAATAAAAGGAATCATGTTTCTAGACCTACTTGTTTATTGTAATTCAAATGGTCATACTTATAATGCTTATTGCATAAGAAATTATGATATTCCTTATGGTGAATATGTATGGGTGAGGAAGATATTTAACTCAGGAGGACCCAAAGAAAATTGAGTACCTAAAAAGTACTATTAATTGTTTTATAGGTAGTTGGAGATCATATGCTAGTATTGTCAATTCAATATTGATTTTTTAAGATACAAGACAATGTGATATGGTAGAATTAAATCTTCACTAGATTAAAGATGATTTAAAAAATGATTATCATGAAATCATATATTGTGAAGAAGATAAGTTCTTTTTTTAATGTATCATTTCCATTATATTATTATACTTATTTGGATTTTACTCTTTTTCTTTTTGATAATATCAAAAAGGGAGGTAAGAGAGATTATTGTTTTTGTTGTTTTTCATTAAACCAAAGACAAATGCATAAATTGAAAGATAAAAGGGGAGATATGCAAGATAGGGAGAGATATGTAAGATAGGGGGAGAAATCAAGTGTCAAGAAATTTTTTTCCATCAAAATGGTTTGTCATTATAAAAAAGGGGGAGATCGTGAAGAAGATGTTCATCGTCTTTGAAAGCATTACTTTTGATGAAGACAAAAGATTGTCATGGAAGAGAGATCAAAGAAGAAAAAGATTAGAATTAAGTATCTAGATTGTTAAGTCATGGATTTCAAGAAATTGATCATCCTTTAAGGTACCGATAATAATTGACTTACGAATATACTTTAGGTGTTCAAGTCTCTCTTCATCTAAACATTCTTTAAGTGTCTTAAGTTATTTATGCATTTTTACATTCATGTCACTTTTTAAAATATGGGGAAACCGATTTTTGTGTAGCTACAATCAATTGTATGGAACCTACAATCAATTGTATGGAACTTTTGTAAGGCAACAATTGATTGTATCATTACCACAATAGATTATAGCAAACTCACTGACTTTTGAAAATGCACTTAAAATGCCTGTGCCAATTTATTGGGATCTTCACCACAATCAATTGTATGAATCTCTTTTTTCCTATAAAATATTTCCCACAATCAATTGGACCTAGACTACAATTGATTTCACCTTTGTAAACTTTCAGATTTTTTAAATGTTACACTTAGTACCATCGATTGTATGAAATACCTTAATTGATTGAACTCTCATTATTTTTTAAAAACCTTAGACAAACATGATACCCCTTTATTACAATCTTTCATGGAAATGGTTCATAACATTGTAATTTTTTCTAAGGTAACATGATACTATAAAATCTCATTTTATCATGTTTCTTAAAACACCAATTTCTTGAAAATTACTGTGTTCATATCATTTTTACAAAAACTTTTTTTGCTGCAAAAATGTCATATATCAGACAAAAATTTCTTTAACATATTGAGAACTTAAGGTATATTTATTGATTAAATTGATGCAGGAAAGAAAATAATATATTTTCAGAATATTAGAATTCATACAAATTATTTTTAATCAATGTTATATGTTTGTTATAATTGTCACCAAGTGTGTGGTGATTTTTATCTAAAAGTAGATGGTTGTATTTTCTACCGGCATTTACAAATAGGGAGGATTGTCTTTCTATTTGTTGGAAAAAGTTATTTGAATCAGGGTGATTGAAAGTTCACCATAGTTGTTGGTGTTGCTGGAAATCAAGAAAGTGACTTGCTTCTTTGTTATTGTTAGAAGATTGTAGAAGAAGTCTTGATGTGAGGCTTGTACAAAGATCTAACAATAGTGAAAATATCTCAAAGGGGTGTGAGGGAACTACCATTGATTGAAAAGTGGGATTAATATATTTCGTTGAGTTCTTTATTTTTCTACATTTAAAATTCTGTATTTTACTTCATATATTCATCGAATTATTTCCGAAAAATTAAGAGCATAAGAGCATCTCTAAAATAACCAAAAAAGTCTTAGAAAACCTAATTCACACTCCCATCCCTTCTTAGGTTGTGCACTTTATACTTACATTTGTGACTTTCACCCTTGGAGGAATACGATATAAAGATGCAAGAGAATTGGGCATCCTTTAATGGCATGAAGAAACTTCAATGACCATTTGAAGCTCTGAATCGCATCGTATTTCCATGTACCACAAATATAATCTTCATTCTTTGCTTCTCATATATCCCTTATAACTCTGCAAATGTGTGGAAATAATTAGCCAAAATATTAGTGTCACATAGAAGTAGAAGAAGAAGAATAAGGAAAAAAAAACACAATGTTGCATCAACAATCGATTTCTCAATTTCTTACTGCTAAATTTACCATGGGTTTTCCTTAACTTCCTAACGATAGTCGCTTTTTGTCTATTGTACTCTTGTTGCAGGATTTTAAATTGAATATCCTCAAACTGAGAGTTACTGCCCTTTGTATAGAAGAATTGCAAATAAAATTTTATTAAACGAATGAACATTTCTTTTCCATAAAGTAAATCCAAATAATCTCCTAATAGTCACTAAATCAACATAATTCTCTATGTGAAACTAATATTTTGGTGAATAAATTTACTCTATCATACTTCATGTCTCTAAATCACCAAATCATTCGCATGTCCCTTGACATCTTTTTTAAAATCACGGATCTTTTACTATTTGACTGAATGCTCTTTCTAATTGTTCATATTTGAGTACTTTACTCCTAAATCTATTAATTTTTTTAAGGATACTTTGATAGACAAGTTTCATGTCATCCGACACTCCTAAAAAATTAAGAAGACATAAAAAAAGCATTTCAATCTCAATTCAGGAGGATTTGTTCGAGGGATTATACATACTATAAATTAAGACTAAATGAAAAAATTATTACAGCAATAAAATTTGATTCTCAATATAATGATTTTACATAAAAAAAAGATATTTTAAATGTTTAGCGTGTGCTCCACCAAAATGAAATTGTTAATTAAAACAAAATCTATAAAATAGAAAATACATAACATTTAAAATATAAAAAAACTTCTTAATTAAAACAAAATAAAATACTATATATCATATAAAAGATTAAAATTAATAGCTAGTACTAGTGATTCCGCTAATTGAATGATTGAGTTAATAAAATGTATGTTTGTATTTAAATGGTATCCATTCATGTGGCTGTCTCATTGATGAATTGATGGCTATCTCTTGAATTTTAACATTAATATTTATATTTTCGGTTCCATTCTTTTGTCTTTTTATTAATTCAATTATTGCATGAATAAGGAATAATCCATGGGATCAATGGTTCTGACACCCATAGAGATAAGATTTTTTTAAAAGTTCATTAGCCTACCCAAATTAATTAAGTAGTAATTATATATACAAAGTCCAGCGCGATTAATTAAAGTAGTTTAACTTAGTGTTTCAAACAAATTAAAATTGTTATAAACAGTAAGAACATAACATTGATATTTACATCAAAAATATGAATATATAGCGCCATTACAAATCACCAATCATCAAGCACCAGTGGTCTAGTGGTAGAATAGTACCCTGCCACGGTACAGACCCGGGTTTGATTCCCGGCTGGTGCATTTATTTTTTTGGCTATTCATCATCCCTTTCTTTAATTTCATTAAAAAAATTATTGGTCTTCGGTTCCAAATTTTGGATTTTTCTTTGGCCTTATCTTGTATGGTCTAGCCCTGGTCCAATGGAAATGTCTGGGGAAAGAAAAAGAGTCCTAAAATCGCAAATCAACAATGCATGTTATTTCATAGAGAGCTCTTTACTATTATCATCCTTATTAATAATAAGATTCATCTTTCAATAATATTCATCTTAATATGTGCGTCAAGAAATATTTTAATTAGAAGTTTCAAAAGCCTCATTACATATTCATTAAATGTATTGTTTTAGATATTCAAACACAAATTACACATGTGTAACTCAACTTATTCTTAACAAGCAAAAAGAATATTATAATAAAATAAGGTATTAGAGGTATCCAAAAAGCTAGAGAAACAATCGGTCAAAATCAAATACGGAAAAACTACACCTTTTCTATAACATAAAAAATCGCAAAACAACCCACCTATACAAAGAAAACAACATAGATAATAGAAAAAATTCTCCATTCCCCTCCAAATGTCAAACATGTATTAAAAGTACTAAAAAAACACGCACAAAGCACCCATCTCACTCCCTACAACATCATACTAAAGACCACCTTAATTAAAAATTTGTAATTGAAGAATGAATCAGCTTGCATCACAATTTGACATCACTAAAACTCTAAAAAAAAACTGTGGAACTGAAGTTGGAATCTATAATACAACTAGAGATAACAAATTATACAAAGATGACAGATTATTGATGGGATGCTTTGTTGAGTGATACCACCCATATTTAGGAATAGATTGAAGAATATATTCTGGAGCGATTATATCTAATGGAAAGTTCGTGGAGAAGATAACAAACATTACCAACTTTGAGCAAGGTGATGCAAAGTCTCTCTATGATGTGAGGGGTGTGAGGGAGAGGTTCAAATTAATGTTAAAAAGATGTACATCACATGTTTTGGATGCAAACATGTTTGGTTATCAAAAGCTAAAACCTATATTGTTTTTGTTGAAATCCTATAAAGCGTTAAGTTCTAAACAAATCAGAAAGAGTCTCTTAGCATATATTTGAAGAATTCTTTAAACTATTTAAAGACACTTTTAGATATTAAGAATTAGAGAAAGGAATTGAAATGAATTCTCTCGTCAAAAGACTCAAATAATCAATAAACAAAAGAGACATAATTTTGACTCATGCACGGACAAAGGTAACACTCAAATGCTTCTGGATGTTTTAGTCGGAGGTACTATGAAAAATAAGCCTGATTGATATGGAAGTAAAAGAATTTATAGATGTCATAAAATAAGCATGCCACATTAATAGACATGGGTGTCAAAAGATAACGAGCATTATCACTCGACACTTAAAATACACTATTGGCAAGTTATAAATGACATGTTATTTCCATTCTAACGCAATACAAACAATGTTTAATCCTCCCACACGCGAGTATACAATTAATGTTTAACTGTTAGAACTCGGACATTAACATTGTTCAATAAAAATAACCAACAAACACTTATTTTCTATCCCACGAACTACTGGGTTCTGATTTTCTCATTGCACTATGGGAATATGTAGGCACAAGATTTCAAAATCTTGGCGAGCACATTAATTAAAACCTTATTTTCCCCTTAATTAAAATCAATCGCAAGTAACCTTTAGATAATAACACTCATCCGTGCAAAAACAATCAAAACGCTTCTCATTGAGTACAACAGATATGAGAGATGATAATATCTTTCCCTTGCATAATCGACTCCTGAACTCGAATTTGATTGCGACAACCATCTTATTTTCTTTTAAAGGTTTTATCGATATTTTCCTTTTCCTATGGAATAAATAAAGTTCGGAGGCGACTCTGTATTTTTTGCAGCGTGCAATAAAGCGTCACAAATTTTCAAGATTATGTTATGGTAAAAAGGATCTTCGTACCTATATTTCATGGTTAATTTACGGTCAAATAGGGCCTATTAATTTTTTTTCAAAAGCTTACTCCAACTTGTTACACAGGGTCTCTCAAAAGTTTGAGACGGCTCTGCCTTTTGTGTAATGATAATGATTACACGGTTGGAGAAGTACTCATCCAATGAAATTAAAAAAAAATCCATTCTATATATTATGCGAGCATGATTATAGATAAAAGTCAAGTAAACTACACTGCCACTAAGAAGAAATTGCTTGCAATAATATTTGCATTGGAAATATTTTACTCTTTTCTAATTGGCTTTAAGGTTATTGTGTTTACATATAATGAAACATTGAAACACTTCTTGAAATGATATTCCCAACACAATTTGTTAATATGAACTCTTTTGCTACGAGATTTAAACATATATATATCAAAAATAAGAACGAAGACTAGAATGTGTTGACTGACCACCTATAAAGACGGGAGAACTCTGACACCATAGATAAATAAAAAATATAGTGGATGATTTTCCATATGAGAAACTATTTTTAGTTATCGAAAGACCATGGTTTATTGACATGGACAATTTCAAGCCTATAAATCAGAAGCCGCGATACCTTACATTGAAACAAAGGCAAACAAAATTATACCATGATGTCGACTTTTATCTGTGTGATGGCCCATATCTGGTCAAGATAGGTCATGATGGTTTAATCATGAGATATGTAGATGATAAAGAAACTATAAGTATCACATGGCACTACCCACATAGCTCAGCCTATGGAAGACACCACAACGAAGAAATGACAATTACAAAATTTTGCAAAGTGGTTTTTGCTGGCCAACCTAATTGAAAGATTATGTCGAATTCACAAAGAATTGAGATAAGTTTCAATTAGGCGGTAGTATCTCAAAGAGGAATGAAATTCCCCACAATGGAATCTTTTAGGTTAAACCCTTTGATTTCTAGAGCATTGACTTCGTGGATCCTTTTCCTCCTTCTCACTCTAATATCCATATCTTAGTTTATGTTGATTATGTTATCAAATAGATTGAAACAAATGCTTGTGTTTCCAATGAGGCCTATACTATGGTAAAATTCTTGAAAAATAATATTTTTTCGAGGTTCGAGGCACCTAAAGTTTTGATCAACAATGAGGACACGCATTTCTATAACAATTATATGGAGAATTTTCTAGTCAAATATAACATGAAGCATAAATTGTCCACTTCATATCATCTATAATTTAATCGACAAGTCAAAGTATCCAATATGCAATTAAATGATATCTTGGAGAATATAGTTAGCTTGTTGAGAAAAGATTTGTCAAAGAAGCTAGATCACACATTGTGGGTATATTGTACAACATAAAAGACACACATTATATTGTCACCTTATCAGTTGGTGTACATAAAATCTTTCCATATGCTTGTAGAGTTACAACATAAGGCGTAATGAGCAATCACACTTTTAAATGTTGATCAAGTAGCGGCATGAAATAAAATATTATTGAAACTGGATGAGTTGGAAGAGATACGATTACAAGATTAGGAGAGTGCAATAATTTATAAGATTAGGACCAGGAGGTATCCATGATAAGAATATGGTGAAAAGATATTTCAGCGTTGGAGAACATGTCCAATTTTTTATCTTTAGGTTAAGGTTGTTTCATAGGAAACCTAAATCGAAGCGGTCTGACCTATTTATGGTGAAATATGTATCACTATATAGGGAAATCGAGTTACAAGAATCAGGAGCTACTACCATCTTCAAAGTAAATGGACAGAGGATGAAGCCATACCAAGGAAGGGAAATCCCATTTAAGAGGGTATCTTAGGTATTGATCGGGCGTTGGTGGTCAGTTAAACATTAAGATACTAGTGTTAAACAAGATCTAAATGGGCAACAACCCATCAAATTTAGGAGGTTTTATTTATTAATAAAGAAAAACATAGATAAAAATTAAGTAAGAAAACAAAGGGAGCATGCGTAAGATGATTTAGAAAAATTAGGCTCAAGAGGAAAAAATTTGGTTTGCCAAAATCGTGCCACAATCAGGGAGAATTGGGTGTGATTTGGAGTAAGCTTGCAAAATTAAAGTTCTGTGATAATATCGTAGCACAATTTGGATTAATTGTGGCATAATTCAACTATTATGGATGGCATCATGGAAATGATTCAAGGCCATTGAGGCATAATATGAGCGTTATTCAGCAATCGTGGCACGATCACAATATATCATGGCATAATATGACCACTATTATGAAAAATATGATCATTCTTAATCAAATTATGGTGCGAGGTTAGTCAAGTTGCACAATTTTTTTGAATTCGGTAAGCATCAAAGGCATTTATGCACTATTAAAGTATTATTCATCTTCTCTAATTCACTCAAAACACCTTCTCTAATTCACTTAAAACACCCTAACATCCAAAAATTTAAATTTTTTCATTTGTATCATAAATCATTAGCCCCACAAAAATGAAAACCCTCAAAATCCGGTGCTTCATCATCCACGGTTGCATCATCTAATTAAAATTTCCACTTCCCTGAAATTGGAGCAAGTTGGAACACGATCAAATATTTTATTTTTATCTACTTTTGTTGCTAGACATCTAATATTTTTAGACATGGATATTAGTTGATTTGTGATAGGACTATTAACGATCAATAAAACCTTTGGAAATTTCAAATTCACCTAAGATATTAGGAGTTATAACTGAAGAAGAGGATTACACGCATGGAAATTTGGGGCGACTCTTTTGTTAATTAATTGTGATATATATAGTTAGGAAAATAATTGTAGGTTCGGACACAACTACCAAACAAATATAGATAAAAGACTTTAAATATAACTAATCATTTTAATCAATAGAGTTTTTTAAAATTTATTTTAAACATCGTGTCTACCAAATGTATGCGTTCATACTTCTAGTTATTACTGCTGCATTGCCATAAGTAAATTAATAATTGTCAAGTATAAATTATAATAATTCATATGGAGACAAATCTTTACAAATTACATTACTTGACAAAAATTTAGTACACTTTCCAAAAGTTCATCCGTTATAAGTGGCATAACATTTAGGACAAAACCTACAGCTACACAAAAATTGGTTGAATATCTTGTTGTTGATTGAAGCCTTGATAAACAATGACTTCAAATGTGTGATTACCTCACAAGTGAGATACTCAAATAAATTTATTTCAATCTCCTTAGTTTTGGATAAGGTAACCCACTCAGTGTCTTTTACAAATATGTTCTTCTTAATATCCTTTTGTTGGGCCTCTGCGCCCTAAAATCCCAAAGGGACTAGCCCCGCAACCTGCATATCAACCATGAAGCCGTCAATTTCCCCATTGAATTATATGTCTAGTAGGTATTCCTCGCCATTCAAATGGAAATATCCCTATTTGAAATCATGTAAGCTTGATAAGCGTGTTGATACTCTCATGTTATCACAATTGGTCTAAGTCTTCAAAAGTTAACATGTGTCGATCACTAACTATCAACTTTGGGCATATTAGATTTTGATTAGGTGTTCTATGAACTACTTCAAGAATAATTCCATGTATTATTTCTACATTTGAATTTTCTTTATTATGATTGAATGTAGTTTAGAGTCACTAAATTATGCATATATACATATAAAGAGGAACACCTTGTCTAATGCCTCTATCACCCCAGACAATGGCATCTTCTTTTCATGTTGGTTCTAGACTTTAGCAATAATACATAGGTCTCGTTTCCTTTTTTTTGTTTAAGTCATTTTTTATGTTGTATCCTATTTTTCATTCTGGTGAGTGCATCTACATGAGGTATCTTAGGCTTGGCGTTCTCATTTGTTGCCCATTTACCTTCAAGTACGTTAGATTAGGGTTTCACCATTCTTTAAGATGTCGGTTCCTTGTTTCCTTTGATAGTGATGTCTTGAGAATCTAAATTTCTTCCATGGTAACCTAACTACCCTTTTCCCCCTTAAATTTTGGGTAAGGTCGAGTGCCTTCTCTTTCGAACGACTGCTTGACATTACCTCTAACAGTGAGGCAGGAAAGCATATATAGTCCAATTTTTTTTCATAAAACCATACTATTTAATTAACTCATTAGTGGTATATATTATCTTAGGTGGATTTCTGATAGTATAACTACCAATCATTAAAACCAACTACGTGCATAACCTATCAAACATGAACACCTTATTCATTTATATCTCTCTATGTATATATTTGATTGGTCTGATGTTAGACTGTCATACCTAATTTACCTTCTTCTTACTCCTCCATTAAAATTGAACTTTCATTTTTTAAGAAAGATAACATCACTATATTCATGGCTAGGAATAGATCTCTATCCACGACTATCTATGTTAAGTCCTTATCAACCAATTAGAACATGCCTTCCTTGATGGCATTCTGAATAGCCCTTTGAGGAACAACATAATTCTCCATTACATAATAGTATGAGTTATGTCACTTGAAATAACTTTTGCATTTGAATTCCTTGGCCGAAGGAAACATGTGACCTTGTAATAGTCAAATATGCGTGTGTTTAAGAAAATGATCAAATATTTGTTCTATTTTTTGTAATATAAAAGGAATATTCTATTTTATTTTCTAACATATTGACACATTTTTCCTTTGAAGACTTTTGAATAAGACGTAAATATAATTTTCCCTTCCAGGTCTTCAATAGCTAAAATATATGTCATGGCATCATCTAACATATCATCGTAATAATCCTCTATATCTATGATAGAGACTAGATGAAAAACTCTCCTTCAATTAACACACTCCTTATATCTTTCTTGGAAAAATTTCTTTTGTGCGATGCTCTAGAAGCTAGCTTCTTCGGATTTTGACTGGATTTTCAATCCAATTTCTCTTTTAGTTATGGTTGTATGTCATTGATACACATTAACACATATTTAGTGTCAAGAAATTAGAATGGGCATTTACCGACTTAATTTGTTTATGAACCTCTAAATTTTGCTTCAATTTCATCATATCAGATGTCGTTACCTTAGAATAAGGCCAATAAAATATGTCATGGAAATACCTTTCCATGGTTGTGTAGGGTTGTATCGAGTTTGGTGGGACAAAAAATATTGCAAAAAAGATGCTACCATTAAAATATATGCTCTCAATTTTTTTTAGTCACCACACTGCACGGTAAATCTCAATATACCCCATAGTTGATTTTCCATCTTCTCTTACAAAGGTAGCTAATTCAAGAGTCTTGTAACCTCTGGGCAGGGACACCGATTTATTAATCCATTTATGATAGGGATTTTATACATAAGCATGTCTAAGGGTTTAAGTTATATACCAAAATACCTCTTAATTAATAAATTATGATTTTGAAACCTGTACTGGTATATTTGCAAAGGATGCACTGGGGGAAACATAAGAATCACCAAAAGCGATCAGACAATTCCCGTCTTCCGAAGCAGAGTCGTAAGCCGCCCACCTATCATTGTGTGCATCTGTTTATCATAACGTGTGCATATTTCCTTATTACTTTGGCCATTTAATGAAATACCCACCCATCTCTGAAGACATGGGAATGATGTATCCCTACTTAGTAACGATACTAGACGGGCAGTCAACGAAGAGGTTCATGTCACCTCTTTTTCATTTTGATGACTGTGTCTACATGAGGTGTCTTAGGCTTGGCATTCTGATTTGTTTTCCATTTCCCTTCAGGTACATTGGACAAGGGTTTCACTATTCTTTAAGATTTCGGTTCCTTGTTTCCTTTGATAGTCATGTCTTGAGAATCTAACTTTCCCCCATGGTAACCTGATTACCCTTTTTTTTTTTACCTTTGGGCACATGTTTTTCCTCAATTTCGGTTAAGGTCAGGTGACTTCTCTTTCAAATGACTACTTGACCTTACCCCAACAATGAGGTAGGAATTCCTATATAATCCATAAATATTTATAACAACGTACTATTATACTAATTCATGAGTGAGATATATTATCTTAGGTGTATTTCTGATAATATAATTGCCTATATTTAATTACCTTCAATTCAAGAGCATGAGTGACGACACTCTTTATGTAATAATGATGGAAGATAATTAAATATGAAAGGACCTAAATTTTTTTCCACCGAATAAATAAAAGAAGTAGGGAAAAAACATCTATATATGATAGGGTAAAATATTATCGCCTTCCCAAGTGTCGGTGCTTAGATCGAACACAAATAGATCATCGCCTTCTCGAGGATCAGTGCTTAGATCGAACACAAATAGATCGTCACCTTCCCCAGGGTCGGTGCTTAGATCGGACACAAAGAGATTATCGCCTTCCAGAGGGTAGGTGCTTAGATCAAACATAAAGAGATCAACGCCTTCCCAAGGGTTGATGCTTAGATCAAACAAAAAGAAATCATCAACTTCCCGAGGGCCGGTGTTTAGATAGAAAATAAAGAGATCATCACCTTCCCTAGGGTTAGCGCTTAGGTTAAACATAAAAATATCGTCGACTTCCCAAGGGTCGGTGCTTAGATCGAACATAGAGAGATCATCGCCTTCCCGAGAGTCGGTGCTTAGATCGAGCATAGAGAAATTGTTTCCTTCCCGAGGGTAGGTGCTTATATCAAGGAAATGACCGTCATTATAGAGAACAAGACTATGTGATACACTTTCTCAAGGGTTTGGATGAGAAATTCACACACTCTAAGTCCCAGATTATGATGATGAATCCGATTCTTGACATTGATAAAGCTTTATCTTTGGTTATTAAGCAAGAAAGAGAGATGAATAGTGTTGTTTCTACCATCATACCTAGTATTAGAAACAATGAAGAAATCATAACTTTAAGTGCTCAAGCTTCTCATGATGCTCAACATGGAAAACCTAATAAGTATAGAGGAAAATATCAGGGAGCTAATGGTCCTAGAGGTCAAAGCAGAGTTTGTACTCACTACGGAAGAACCAACCATACCATTGATACTTGTTTCATCAAACATTGATTTCTACCAGGTTTCACGAACAAGAGCAAAAACAATGGTTCAGGTTCTCAACATACTGCTACTATCAATAGTGCTTTAGAAGTTTCTGCAATAGGATCCATTACATCTTCTTATGGTTTCACACAAGAGAAATACAATAACATTATTTCACTTCTTCGACAATCCAAGCTTCCCTCCATAGCCAGTTCGGTTTCAACTTCTCCTCTTGTCATGAACTATCTTTCTTCTAATGTCAATGGTAAGTCTCCTTGTCTCTGAATCTAGATACGTGTGCCACATATCAAATTTCCTTTAACCTTTCAACCTTTATTGATTGTAAATATATAGTTCCTATATTTGTAACTTTGCCTGATGAACCTCAACTCTCTGCATCTATATCTGGAACTGTTACCATTACACCTTCATTAATTCTCCATAATGTCCTTTACATCCCATTCTTTAATGTCAACCTGATTTCTATAGCCAAATTAGTCCAAAGCAATGATTGTTATGTATAATTCACTGCTAATTCATGTTCCATTATGCAGAATCCTTCCAAGGAAACGATTGGTATAACTGAATTACAAAACGGACTATATGTTCTTGATACTACTGACCCTCACTATACTTGTAATTATGTTTCTAATAATGCTTGTAATATTTGGCATATGATATTAGGACATTTATCTCATATAGGTTTATAAGCTATTGCTAAAATTTTCCCTTTTATTTTATGTAAAAACACATATTCTCCTTGTGATTCTTGTCACTTTGCTAAACAAATAAAACTCCCTTTTCCCAATATTAGTACTTGTTCTAATTATGTTTTTGAGATCTTACATGCTGACTCGTGGGGCTCATTTTCCACCATTTCTAAACTAGGCCACAAATATTTCCTCACCTTGGTAGATGATTTTTCTAGATATACCTAGGTGGTCTTCCTAAAAACTAAGGATCAAACTAAATAAAGCCTTATAAATTTTATAGCTTATGTTGAAAAACAATTTCAAAAATCCCTAAAATGCTTAAGGTCTGATAATGGAACATAATTCCTAGCCTTACATAGTTTCTTATTATCTAAGGGTATAGTTCACCAAATATCATGTGTTGAGACCCCTCAACAAAATGGGGTGGTTGAAAGAAATCATCAACATATCCTTAATGTAGCTAGGTCCTTGCATTTTCACTCTAATATGCCTTTGAACATGTGGAATTTCTGTTTTCAACATGCTATCGACATTATCAATAGACTTCCCACATCTTTACTAAAATCCAAACGCCCTCATGAAATTTTGTACCATGAGCCCCCTTCTATAATACATCTTAAGGTTTTTGGCTATCTTTGTTATGCATCCAACTTAATGACTCATATGACCAAGTTTGATCCTAGGGCTAGGAAAGCCATATTTCTTGGTTACAAGGAAGGAACCAAAGGATATATCTTATATGGCCTAACTCATCATAATATATTTGTGTCAAGAAATGTTATTTTTATGAAAACTATTTTCCCTTCAAAGATCAGTCATCTCCTCTCACACCTTTCCATGATTATAATAGTTCGTGTCTTGAACCTCTTTGTGGCATTTAGGCATGGCAACGGGGCGGGTCGAGGACGGTTTTTACCTCCCCCAAACCCAAACCCGAATCCCAAAACAATCCCCGTTCTCTGCCCCAAACCCAAACGAGGGTGGAGAATCAAAACCCAAACCCGTCCCAAACGGGTTCGGGTATCCCCGCCCCGCCACCATTCATTTAATGAAATCAACTTTTTAATAGAAATATTTATTTTTTCCAAAATAATTACATTACAAATAATAAAATAAAACAATCTAAAAAAATTTCATACATACATTTCAAATATTTTAAATAATAAATTAAAATTAAAATATCAAAACTTTAACCACATATTTAATATTCTAAATTATCAAAAAATAATAATAATGTACATAATAAAATAAACGGGGCGGGTTCGGGGTGGGTACTAGTGTCCCCATTACCCGACCCGTCCCCATATTTTATAATCGGGGAAAACCCAAAATCCGAACCTAAACCCAGTCAAAATGGATTTTCCCCGCCAACTTCGAGGCGGGTTCGGGTGGGTACCCACGGGTATGGGTTATGTTGCCATGCCTAGTGGCATTGATCTATCTAGTGATGAAATTTCCTCTCCTATAGATAATGACTTGTCTGTTGTACCTTCTGCATGCAACCTTAATGATACCGCCCATGCCCTCTCTCAAAGTCTTATCTCTTTTGATAATAGCATTGTACCTTCCCCTACTTCTGTTAGTATTTTTCCTGAACACAATCTCTCTTTATCCAACAGTCCAACCATGAACATTATGCGTCATAACACTTCTTTATCCAAAATTCCCGACCATGCTATCATTATCCCTGATACATCTTCTCCTTCTAATCCTCCTTCGAGACAGTCCATGAGGACTTCACATCCTCCTAGCTATCTTCCTGACTATCAATGTTACTCTACTTCTTCTACTTCCCTTCAATCCAAAGGTCTTTATCCTTTATCTTTTGTTCTTTCTTATAGCCAATGTTATGCTGCTTACCAACACTTTTGTTGTTCTATATCTTCCAATACTAAACCCTTCACATTCCATCAAGCCAACAAGCTTGATTGTTTAAAGCATGCCATGACTGTTAAATTACAGGCTCTTGCAGATAATCATACTTGGAATGTAGTTGACCTACCTCCTGGTAAGATTCCTATTGGATGTAGATGGGTTTGTAAGATCAAATATAAGGTAAATGGTTCAATTGAAAGGTGTAAAGCTAGGCTTGCTATAAAGGAATGTACTCAAATGGAAGGTATTGACTAATTTGATACATTTTCTCCTGTGGCTAAGATCACCACTGTTAGAGTCCTTTTGTCCATTGATCCTCTCAAGGGTTGGCACTTGAAATGGTTGGATGTGAATAATGTTTTCCTTCATGGTGACTTGCATGAAGAAGTTTACATGATATTGCCTCATGGTTTATCTAACTCTAATGCTTCACAGGTCTGCAGGCTTCAGAAATCCTTATATGGATTAAAGCAAGCTAGTAGGCAATGATACTCTAAGCTTTCATATTTTTTGATTTCTCTAGGATCTTCTCAATCTCAAGCAAATCATTCTCTCTATGTCAAGTCCACATCAACCAGTTTGGCTGCCTTACTTGTTTATGTGAATTATATAGTTTTGACTGGAAATTATATCCATGAAATTCATCTTGCCAAGAAACTCTTGGATCAACAATTTAAAATCAAGGATCTTGGCCAATTAAGATAATTCTTGGGTTTTAAAATTGTTAGGTCTACTAAGGGTATTTTCATGAACCAGAGAAAGTATACTTTGTAATGGTTAGAAGATACAGGTTTTTTGGCAGCAAAAAACCCTTATCTATTCCCTTTGATCCTAATCTGAAACCGTCCACTACATAAGGGCAACCACTTGATGATCCTTCCACCTATAGAAGGTTAATTGACAGGCTGATTTATTTGACCAATAACAAGCCTGCTATCTCCTTTTGTTGTGCAACATTTAAGTTAATATGTTTCAAAGCCCCTTGTACTTCATTATCAAGCTTCCAAAAGGATATTGAGATACCTAAAATCTATTCCAGCCAAAGGTATCATTTTCTCAGCTTCTATTAATTTCAAATTGTTCGGCTTTGCTGACTTAGATTGGGTAAGGTGT
The DNA here is from genome assembly GCF_024323335.1 of Lathyrus oleraceus. Lineage (NCBI taxonomy): Eukaryota > Viridiplantae > Streptophyta > Magnoliopsida > Fabales > Fabaceae > Lathyrus > Lathyrus oleraceus. The sequence continues at coordinate 195,577,544 of NC_066585.1, forward strand.
GATGAGACTAGGAAGTCCATTATTGGTTTTTGTGTGATTCTCGATTCTTCTCTTCTTTGTTGGAAATCCAAGAAGCAAAACAAAATTTCCCATTCTTCAACAGAGGTTAAGTACAGAGTTATGACCTCCTTGACTTGTGAGTTACAATGACTTCAATACCTCTTTCACGATTTCTTGATCAAGTTTCCTCAACTAGCTTCAGTTTATGTGATAGCAAATCAACAATATACCTTGCTCACAATCCAACATTCCATGAAAGAAGTAAACATATTGAATTGGATTGTCATGTAATTCGTGAAAAGATCCTATCCAAACTGATACATTTGTTTCCCACTTCGACTATTACCCAACTTGTAGATGTTTTTTTCAAAGCCTTTACATTCACCTGCTTTATATTGTCCAAATTAAATCTTTGTAGCATCCAAAATCCACCTTAAGGGGGAATATTAGATATAGCCTAGTTTAGTTAATTGTCAAGTGTACATAAATATAATTCTCACTTTACTGCATAGTTATAGTATAGTTTATATATAACTAGGTCTATTGTATCTATATTCATTCAATCAATGAAAAAATAACAATATTTCAATTTCATTTTCCTGCTCTTTTTCTATCTTCTTGAATGCAGTAGTTCTTCATCTTTCTCGTGACGAGTTTCTCCATCATTAACAAATATCCCTTATACTCAGTTAATTAATTTTGCTTCTAAAAACATCAATAAAAAATATTTTATTATGATAATGAAATCTCAAAACTAGAAAGGTTATTAACAAACGCCAGAAACTTCAAGATCAATGTGCTGAAAAGAAATATACTTTTCGTAAATTGGTTGAATAACTATCCTACTTCATTCTTCCAACAAGAAACTACCCTAACTAGTGGCTACTTGATGATTGAGAGTCCAACTCTATCACGTCTCATTCCTCAAGAGAACACGACTCAAGCATTAATAATAAGACTAAAATATTGATTTTGACAACTATCCATCTGAATTATACCATTAATTAATAGCCACATGAATGAAAAATTACTAATTAACTAAAAAAACATGAAAAAAACAAGGAAGTCTTCTGTGCAGACGCGGCGCAGCATCATCAACTTCTCCAATTATTGCATATATACACACTCGGCAAGGAAGTCTTCACTCTACTTTGTGAACACATAAAAATAGTATAATATCTGAATTTAATTTAATAGGCAATAATGCATGCACAAACATTATACTGAAAATCTTTTATAAGATCATTCACTTATTTTTATAAGGTTGGTCGAAGTATAGTGCTACTAAAAATGTTATATATATTAAAATGGGTAAAGATGTAAATGTAATGCGGTTTAAAAGATATTATATCGGGAAAAAAACTTCAAATATAATTAAATTTTCTATATTCAAAATGATACTAAATCAATTTGGTCAATTTTGGTGCTTTGACAACTTAAAAGTCGATGGAACGTCTATAAAAAGTATCATCGCAAATATAAATTTTTTATATTCCACATTTACTAGGTGCGCAGATTTTTTTATAGCTTAAGCCACGACTCTAGTTCTCTCATTTATTTTCTTTACTTCATTCCTTTGAGTATTAGGAGTGATATATTGATTTATATTTTTTTTAGATTCTTTTTTTAGAGGGTCTTAATGTAATCTCCCTCTCTATTGTGTGTATCATGTTTTTTCTTCAATATATTAGTTTTTTGTTAAAAAAATTCTTACAATTAAAAAAAATATATTTAGTTTTATATGTGAATAAATAATTATGTGTAATTTAACAAAATTATTTTTTGTAAGTAGTATGAGAAAGAAAAGAAATATTAATTTTATTCTATTATATTATTTATCAATAAAAACTATTGCAGCTAAATGGCTCCAATTAAGGAATGAGTGAGATAATTTAAGTGATATGTGTCTGTGAAGTTATATAGATGTAAATTGTTGATCCAAAACTTAATTTTTAGAATAATATTTATTTATATTTATGTATTAATGCAAATAAATAATTTATATTTATAAATTAATAATTATATAAAAAAACCCAAATCATAAAAGATATTGTTTTATAAATATAAATATTATTCTCTGGAATAAGTTTCTCTCGAATAAAATAATGGAAATTATATATTTTTAATTTATTTTAAAAAGTGTTTAGTTACCAATTGGAACTGTTGAGATTGTTTCTTCAAAATTCCTGGAAATAATTAAAACTACGTTGATATAATTTCTTTAAAAAATGTAAAATTTCAAAATACCCTTTATATATATATATATATATATATATATATATATATATATATATATATATATATATATATATATATATATATATATATATATATATATATATATATATATATATATATATATAAACTACAAAATTAATAATCAACTATACAAATACTTCTTTAACAACAATTTAATTAAGAGGTATGTCTTATGATTTTTAAGCATAGTAATAAATATTTGTTAGACATTAACAATTATAAGTTCAACAATAAGATATACTTATAATATGATAGAAAACATAACATATTAATACCATTCGATGACACTAATATTATTTTCCTTCGAATGGAAGGAATCAAGGATGTGTTGAAGTTGTTGTCATCGTTGTTGGTTGCTTTTGATGATGGAGAGGTATAAGTTATTTTGCTACGTACCCATTGTCATTATATTTTACATATTTTCAGCAGGAATTCCATCATATACGCACATACTTCCATTATAGAGTATTATAAATTAAGCTTTAACATTCCTTACAAACATTGGTCAATTAGCAGAAAAATAATATTTAACAGAGCCATCATCACAAATACTTTTTATATCAAGATTACTGATAAGTATTACTCATGGCTAAAACTGAACTCAAAAAGATAATTCGACCATATTATTTTATTTATGTAATCATTGCAGCTGTAATTATCTTTTGTTTTATATTGCAATCACAAGGATTTTATATTAGTATGATTATGCAAGATAATAAATCTCTAATAAAGCATATGCATTATTAATTATTAATGACAAATGCTACAAAGGAACAAGTTGGAATACCACAATAACCTTTATAGTTTAAAACTCTATTATTAAGGTAGCAATAGCAATAGAAACGGAACAACAATAATACATTCTCTTATAAAAAATATCAATATTATTTGGAATTGTTTAATAAGACTTTTCTTATTATTGTTGGTGACAAAAAATAATTCTACTGTGATTGTTAAGGCGAAAATGCGGAATCAGAAACAAAATGACATTATGCATAATAAAAAACTTTAGTATCAAAATCAAATAGGAACATGAATAACACAATGCATTTGAGGTTTTACAATGCTGATACTCGACTGGTAGTATCTTTTCATACATGTTCTAATTAATATAGTTATTATGAGAAATGTCAATATTGCATTATTAAACAAAGTTCTTGTCTTAAAACTTACCAATATTCAGTAGCAGAATCATATACAGGAACATAAACAACACAATGCATATGAGCAAAACAGACATGACACTAGTGTAAAGTCAAAGACAACTAACTAATAAAACCAATCAATACAATGTTCACTTGATATTGTTTTATTAAATAATAAAAGCATTAAACATTCAAAATTCCAATGAAGTTAATAAACTATCATAAACATCATCATTATACTTTACCCCTTTACATGCACGTTTTTCAGTCCTATTTGATGTAGCCTCACACTGTGATTGATTTACTTGACTTGGTGCCTGAATATCTTTATAGGTGAGTGTTTTCGGGACTTGCGACTCATATTTCTCTTCACCTTCATTCAAATTGAACTCAAACTCATTCCCTTGTGTCGGTTGGAAAAATTCTTTCACAATGTTATAGGCGTGCTCTACTGAACTTTATGATGCATTACCAGATGTTTTATCTTTTCCAAATACAACCTCGAAGTTGTCAAAGTGAGAAAATGATTTTCCATACAAATCATATGTGGTAGGATGAGACTGCATTGAAGTAAAATATGTATGATCGATAAAATAAATTTTGAAAAGCATAAATTAAAATGTATTATACATTGTGAGAATTTGAAATGAAATGTCACCTTCCACCATTGGCTGTAAACTTCTTCCTCTACAACAATCATCTTCCTACTATCATCCCATCCAAAACCGCTTGCACCCATCATATCTTTGATTGCTGAATGTTGTGATTTTAGGTGTTTCATTCTTGACTCAATGTGAGGGTTAGCTTTTAATGTGCATTTTGGATTTTTTTCTATGGAGATACTTTTCTAAGACTTTAGTATATCCCGATTTAAATATACCTGCATCTGTCTTCCACCAATCATCCACTAGTTGCAATAAACCTTTGACTAATATAACATCTTTTTCTGCAGTCTATTGCCGCTTTGAGCCTTTTGTATTTTGATTTTCAGATGACTCGTCCATCAATCTAAACTAAAAAACTAACACGTTAACAATTATATAATGCATTTTTTTTCTTCAAAATATCTATGCAGTAACTCAAAAACTAATATGCAGTAACTATTATAAAGCTAATATATAATAAAACTATTTGCAGTAGCTAACTGTAACTAAAAAACGGACATGTTTAACAATTATATAATGAAACTTTTTATTTGGTTACAAAAACTAACATGCTAACAATCATATATAATGAAACTTATATGCAATAACTCAAAAACTAACATGTTAGCAATTATACAATGAAACTTTTTATTTAGATTTAAAATACTAACATGCTAACAATTATATATAAACAAACAATACTGCTAATAAAATAAGAGTACAATAGAGAATAGAAAATAAATAAAAAAATAATATGAATTTTTTTGTTTGTAGTCAACAATACAATTATGATAAAAAAAACTCATACAAAATAGAAAAGACAAATAAGAAATACAAAATTTATCGATGATTTCCACTTATCCATTTATTAAAGTTTTCCAATGCTAAGTTATCTTTCCTTTGACTCCATGTATTACTTGGCTCCACGACAGTTATCATTTCACCATACATAAATTCGTTAGAGGAGTCAACATCTCATAAATCCATTTTCAATGGATCTCGTGTCATTTCGATTCGAATATGATTATGTAGAAGATAACAAGTTGTTATAATTTTTATTTGATTTTTCAGAGGGTAGAATGACTTCTCTCTTAATATAGCCCAACATCCCTTCAAAAGTCCAAAACATCTTTCTATTACATTTCTAGTTGATGAATGTTTCATATTGAAAAACTCTTTCGGCTGTAAGCCATTCCCAGTTCATGTATCCAACATCCCATAAATAATAATACCCTATCACCAGTAAAACTAAAGTACTATCCTATATATATGAAAGACATGTTTTATGTTAATATGAACTTAATATGATATACCTTGAGGAACCATTAGTCTATTTGGTCGAGAAATATCATCTTTAAGAAATCTAGAATCCACTATTGAACCCTCCCACCCAGGCAAGACACATATAAATTATAAATCTGGTGAACATACACCTAACACGTTTGTCTCTATATCACCCTTCCTTGCTCTTAATCTACTTTTATCAACTTCAAGCACATTGACCTTGATGTAAGTGCCATCAAGAGCTCCTAAACAATTCTATTAATTGACATTGGTATAAATGTTACTATTTAGAAATTGAATATTAAGTCTCATACTATTAAAAAATGATAGACAGTGGAATTCAACCTTATACCTTGAAGTATTTCCATCTTTCATCAGTATTATTACACAAAATCGGTTGAGGTCATTTTAACAATTCCTTGTGGCACTTCAGAAGAGCTAGTAAAATGTTCATGAAATTCCGACTAATTGTTTCATCGGATCTAACAAATTGTCTTCTAATCATTCTATTCTTAACATGATGGGCCAATATATGTAAAAACATGACCACTAACTCCTCAACACACATATGTCGAGTATGAACTAATCCACCAACACTTTTCAACATATCACATGGTTTATGAAAAGCAGATATATCCATCCTCGTATTCTCAATACATGCCATATCACTTGTGTAAATAATTCTCTGAAAATGCAGTTCTCTAACTAAAGTTCTTTCATAACAATCCCATGACCTTTTTCGCCTTTTTAAATAATTACTTAGAGAAAAATAACATAGCATCATTGTCATCAAATTAAATAAATTCAACATCTCCAAATGCATGACCAATATTGTTATTATCCTTTTCTTACTCTCACGAACTTCCATCGAATGAGCCATGACCAAAACTTAAATTACTTATTTGTAGAAAGTTATTGTACTACATTATTTTTCAAATAAACATAAGTTAATTCAATAACAATTATTAAACATGAATTGTTATCAAATACATAGGTATATAAAATACATCAAGTATGTGAAAGAACATGAAAATGGTGATTATGATCTATTTATACACACTTCTGATCGAGTACATGATTCAATATCTAACATACGATGGTATTTTACACTCTATTGTGTCCGATATATGGCAAAGGTGTTCTACACTCTACAATATTTAATACGAAAAAATTGTGTTCTACACTAATAACATGTTGGGTACACGACAGTGTTCTACACATAACATCATTCGTAACACGATAAACGGTGTTCCACACATAATAATGTTCGATACGTGGCAACGATGTTCTACCCTATGCAATTTTCAATATGAAAAAGTTGTGTTCTACACTAAGAATTTGTTGGACACACGCTAGTTTTCTACATATAATACTGTTTGTAATGCGATGACGGTGTTCAACACATAATCATGTTTGATACATGACAGTGGTGTTCTACCCTCCACAGTTTTCAATATGCAAAAGCGGCGTTCTACACAGAGATCATGTTGGAGACGCAGGAGTGTTCTGCACACAATAATATTAATAACATGATGATTGTGTTCGACATACAATATTGTTTGATACATGACAACAATTTTCGAAAAACCATATATGATAATGAAACACATAAGAAAATAAAAAAAGTAGTGATTGAAGTTGGAAAAAGATCACATTTCAAAAGAAAGCAAACTCCAGGAAAACTCACAGAGATGAAGATCAAATTTTAATTCCTTAAATTAAAATCAAAATCTAAAAAAGAAAATAGAGAGATTAATACATTGGGTTGATTTTAAAAAAAAGGAATAAAAATTCAAAGTAAAACATAGCTTACCATTGTTGTATGGAGAAATAGAAAGAAGCAAAGAACAAATGAAAATAAAAAGGAATTGATGGGTTATCATTTTATAGAAGATGGGTAAAATTTAGAGGGAATAATGCATGGGTAAATTAGGGATATTTGTGGCTTTTTACTATGTGAATGTGGCTTTTTATTCCCAACAATATGTTGTTCCCAACTTAGTTCTATGAGAATAAAAATTGGTAGAACGTGGGTTATATGAGTTTCTTGGGTATTATTTATTTCAAGGCATTTTTTTTTTCTTTCTCACCTACCAAACAAAGGAATAATTATTTCCTGCCTTAAGTTCCCAAAAACCTTTTTTCTAGCACCGAAATAAACACACCCATATTTTAAAAAAAGAAGGATCAAAATAAATAAAGAGAGGATCAAACCAAATCATCTTAAAAGGAAGATAACCTAAAATTTGACGTACCGAATTTGTTTATAAGCATAAATGTTACATAAGGTTACATAAGCTCAATCCAAAAAGAAAAATTGCTAAAATTAAGACTAGTGTTTGCAAAGTAATTCGCACAATCATATTTTCTTCTATAGATATGAGTGACCATGAAGTTTATACTTCTCATCATCAATTGAAAATTAAACAAAATGTTTCTTAAAGACCAAAGAATGACAGAAGAAGATTTAAAAGTCAATACAACCAATGGAGAATATGTCGTAATCCATAAGTTAGACCAATCAACAATCAAAGAAGAACAATTTCATATTTTTTTTTACAAAGCATTCAATGCAGTTTGCATGATGATTTAGAAAAATTCCACACACAAGATGAAGAGTGTCATATGTATTACACTTTAACCAATTAACAGAATAAGGAAGTATAATTAACCATGAATGGTCTTTGTCATCAATGATAGACAGTATAATTTCACAAACAAGTAATTAATCATGCAAAACAACAAAGTTAGTATAAAATAAGTTTGTATAGTATTGGACAACATGGTCTATAATCTGTAAAGGTTTAGTGAGAAAGTTTTCTCCCACTCTAATTGATGACATGACTTTTGTGATATTTTTTTTTATCTTGGCTATCCTATAGAAGTAACTAGTGTTTCAATCTCCATCTACATGCCAATTCCCTATACCTTTTTCTTGCCAAAACTAACATTGCCTTTGAAGATCATTATCAAGGTTTAAATCAACCATCTTTTCAGTCTCTCTAAAGGAGTCAAAGTGGCCATTCCTTTGAGCTATCTTGGAATTTAATTTAAGCACTCATCAACATCTTTGACATATGAGTCACATTACCAAAGATTTCCTTATTCCAAGTACTTAAGCGATTCTTCAAAACTTTTAACTTACTATTTAGCATAAACATAGAGCAACCCGCTATATTTTGTGTCAAGATATTAGAGATTAGATAATTGAAAGTATCATGAAGGGACCATATCTTAAGATATTTGAATTGAAAAATAAATGTTGTATTATTAAACTGAAAGCTTAACAAAATAGGATGATGGTCTGATATATTCATAAATAGTGTAGAATAAGAAACCACATTACAATTGTTCAACCAAGATTGGTCACAAATGACCATATCCAGTCTCTTCTTAATATGGGCTCATCCTCTTTTATCATTGAAGCAAGTGTACCAGGCTTGTCAAGTGGAAAGATAAAGTAAATCATTTATATTAGTCCAATCTTGAAACTCATACATAGGTAGAACAACAAGAAGATTGTTACCTTTATATTATAAGTTCCTAAAATAGTATTAAATTAGCCCCAAAACACCAAGGGATATCATGTTGGTTATTCAAAAAATAAGCCTAGACCAAAAATCCATTCTCTTTATGTAACAACTGGAAGCATATATAACAACAATACTAAAAAACTTTATCTAGGTCAAAAAGAGAGGAACAACATGATGACAATCAAAATATAAAATATTTGAAGATATATTACTTCTAAAAACACACCATATGTTAGGAAACAAATTGTCTCTTTCATTTAAAGAGAATAATTTAAGGCTAATTTATATAACCATATTCTAGAAAAAATTCAATATTCATCCAAGGTCCAACAATGATGATTAAATCAGTTTATTAGTGTTAATAATTCTTCTAAGGGAAAATTTAGAGGGGATATTGGCAAGCCCTCTTATATTCCAAAATAAACATTTCATTTGTAAGACTTTGGTTGACCAACCTTTGGTATGGTTTTATAACTATTCTTTTTATTTGAAAACTTTGATGAAATATCTCTTTTGTTTGACTTATGAGCGACCATTTTGAAACCTGATGGATATGGTTCTTTCTCTAGAGTTACAAGATTCATATCCTCACATTCTTTGATTTTAGCAATATTTTCCCAAGATTCTTTTAAAATTTCATACCTTGATGAACCTTATATTGACTAGTCTCTTGATTTGAAACATGATCTTCAAAATCACCGTCGCCTTCTTGATTAACTTGTGTCGCATCAACATATTTAGAACCCTTGGGTGTAGTAACTTCATCATTTTCCACTATTTTCCTTTCCTTGTGTGCTTCCATATCAAACACATACTCTTTACTAAAAGGGCTTTGGAGCAATATCAAACACATACTCTCTACTAAAAGACTTTTGTAATCTATGACATGAATGATTGAGTCTTAGAAATTTTTGATGTCTAAGGTAAATTGTCTTTATTCCTTTCTTTAGTTGGTGGTCGCATGTATCACCTTCACATATGAGACACACTTTATATCCCTTAACGTTGTACCTAGACAAATTACTATGCAAGAAACTTGTTTATTATCTAAAACAACATGGAAAACATCATAATAATTTCTCTTGAATATGCATCACCAACATCAACCCCTTCCTCCAACTAACTCTTAAATCTTCAATCAATTGGCTTATATAAACATTTATGCCATTTCCTGGTTGTCTTGAGACCAAAATCATCATAGATAAAATCATATATTTACGATTCATGCACAACCACAAAGATATGTTATAAATTATGAAAAGAAAAGTCCCTGAAGTATCGTTATTACTCAGATTACTAAATAAGTTCATTCTATAAGTGGTAAATCCAAACCTAATATTAATTTCTTTCATTGCAAAGAATCATCTACTTAGCAAATTTTTCTCCCATTGCAAAGAATCATCTACTTAGCAAATTTTTCTATCATATTTTCTTTCATCTGTACATCATCTAATATTATTTGTATTATTAACACTATCAAACAGTCTTTTGAATATTTGAATTATTGGTAGGTACCACATAACCTTGACATGAGGACTCTTCTTGCTTACATCATCGCCATCATCATCAATATCATTGTCCTTTAACTTGTAGCATGATTCCCCCACACTTTGGGAACTGACCCGATTTTTCATACTCATTCACGTATAATATGTAATCATTATGACATACATTTATTTTGATATATTCCATATCTAGTGGACATAATATGTTTTTGGTCTTATAATTACAATTCAGAAACATGTTACCTTATGTCCACCTACTTTTTGCCTTTAGATTAAATAGTCTCAACACTACTGACAATCGTGTAAAGTTTGTGCACCCTGAATATAATGGCTCTTCCATGTCACTATATAAATTATCATACATATGAGCTCTTATAAAAGAATCTTATCTTATATTATGAATCATATCTTCTAGTAAATCATCCATATCTACATCATCTTTATCTCTTTGTAACACAGTTGGGTTTTTTGTCACTTCACAATGTCATACCTAAGTCATATAATGTTGATAACTTGAATCACAATATAGATGATTCAATATTTATTTATTTCCATGTATTTTAGTATTTTCGCAAAAAAATACAAGGAAAAAAATTCCATTGTTTTTAGGAAGATTTCTTTCAGCAAATTGAAAAAATTCAACCACTTTATTCTCATACTCCATGTTTAATCTGTTAGCTTTCATCCAACTATGATCCATAATTACCTTCTAAAAAACCATTAATTATTTGTTTTTATATATTCATTTTAGGGAACTTATTAACTTATTTAACAAGTTAATCTTATGTCAAAAGTATAACTTAATAAGAGGACCTTGAGCAGCGAAAGCAACAACAAATCCGAAACATTTTAGGGTGAAAATTCCTTTACATTTGATACATTAAAACTTTTATCCTCAATAACAAAAAGAACAACATTATATATTTTACAACAACAACATATATTAGTAATATATTTAGTGAAAATGTTAATCATGGAAAGCATAATTGGTGTTGTCAAGCTAAATTTTGATAAGGATGCAAGTAATACTTGATTCATAGTTCAAAATTAAAACATAATATGATGATGAAAAAGTATTAGAATATGGATAAGGCAAGGATAACAACAACATATATTACTAACATAGTTAAATCTTTAATCTCAACAACAACCACAACATTAAACATTTTACAACAACAACTAACATTTCTAAGTTACATGCATGTATAAAGTGATTTATGTACTGGAAACACGTTGAAGAACATAAAGGCAATGGTAGAGGAAGCTTTGAGGAACATAAAGGCAATGGTAGAGGAAGCTTCGTGTCGAGTTCCATTTCCTTTCCTTGCTTCTTTCGAGTTTCATTTCCTTTTCTCGCCTCTTTCCAGTTTCACTCCTTTCCTTCATTTCAAGTTTTGTTTGAGTGATCTTCAATGGGGTTAATGGCATTCAAAAGGAGAAGATGGAGTTTATAAAAAATTTAGGGAAGAGATGAATTTTATTATAGAATAAGTGATGTTTGAAGAAGAAGAAGCTTCAAAATTCATTACATGATAAATGAAGTTTCAAGTTGTTTGGAGAAGATGAAGTTTTGATGGATAAGATGAAGATTCTATTTAGGGTTCGTTCATTTTCGAATGAGATATAAAAATAGATTTTGTTATGAAAAATCTTTCTTTTATGAAAATATAATTGTGTTTGAGTTTTCCTATCAATTAGAGGTTTCAACTAAGAGAATACGTAATACTTTACCTATCAGTTGCCACCCTAACCAGGGGAATAAGCTTCCCATATTTTAATACAAAAATTTCAAAATGGAATTTGCATTAGTATCTTACAATATACTCTTATAATTTTATAATACACTTGTCACTCAGACATAAAACCATGTGTACTTTCACACTTCCTCTCTTTCACAATTTTGAAGCTTTAAGATCCCTTTTTAGATTCACCATTGTTTTAATACTTCATTTAGGACTTGAATTCATCTATTTGATGAGGCTTGTTATAACTTCTTTGATAGACGCCATCACCAGAGGTTACTTGATCAGAGATTCTTCAGGACTCCACTAAATATCGCTTGACATTAGGTATTGTCATCATCAAAACCACCAAGCATCACCTACCACTAAGATCATTTGTAGATGACTATTTCTGCAAGCATATAGCTCCACAGTACCAAGAATCAATAATAACAATACATGTTAATGATGGAGAAACATCCAAGAAAACAACCTAAAAAGTCGAAGACCAAGAGATTGTCTTGAATAGTGATCGAGCTCACAAGCCACACCCCTACTTCGTCGGACCAAGCTTGGAGGATCACTGTTCCTGTTTGGGCTGACATATATTTTTAAAATGGCCCAATAAGAGCACAAGCCCATAATGAAGAGGACCCACTTTTTAATACTAGACCTAGGAGCCATTCGATCAAGACCAATATATCAATAAACATAAATAATGAAGTGTCTTGAAGAAGAAGATCGTGGGACCTCAAGAACACGAATATACCAACCCTAAAATAATATATACTCAAGGAAACCATATCCATTTCTAGAAGAAAAAAACATGACAAATGATAGTAATTAGTATCCCACCATTGGGTGTCCCAAATATGTAAACCGGTATTGTAATCACATTGGTTCCCTTCACGATAAATGTGAGAGATAACGAAAGTCATCTTCTTAGTAAATTAAATATAATATAGCCATCTAGTTCTTAAGTGCTACAAGATCATGGAAGAATTTTTGAAAGAAAGAGTGGTCATTAAAGAGCTAGTCTCTAACTATATCATATGCCAACCTCTATAATAAAAAATTTCAATGGCCATACTCACACCAAAATTCTCTCCATGAAAAACATAAGTAATATATAAATATTTAGAAAAATAATCAATAGTAGTTAAAGAGTTATCACAAAATATACTAGCACATGTAGCCACCCACGCAGCTACCAAAAGAAGCACCATCAATATTACACTTAATCCAATAAATTACCAAAAGAAGCACAAAATTTATTAATGTAGTGATTCACAATGATGCAAAATATAAATATTTCCAAATTTACATCTCAAAAAATTTCATAGATCTATAAAATATATTAATAAAAGAAAAAAATTGATTAGGTTAATTGCGATATTAAATTTTAAATAAATTTCAATGTAATTTATTTAGATTATAGGTTAATGGGTAGGATATGCTTCAATATATTAATAAAAGAAAATATTTATTAAATTAATTGCAACATTAAATTAAATTTAAAAACAATGTGGTGGCGTTTTTTTTATAAAAGTAAAAATATCCATAAAATGTAAGAACAAGGAATCGAACCAGGTTGTATTAGTACCAAAATAAAACAACCACCGCTCAGCTACACTACGATAATAAATTAAAATGGAATTAGTGATATATATTCGTTAGTTTTATATTTATATTGACCATATCTATCAAATTCGAGGCCCTAAAAAGTCGGAGACCCTGTACGGTAGTACTCCTCCCACCTCTCATGGCCGGCCCTGAACTTGAGACTAACTACAATTACATAGATTGAAAATATTATCAATATCATGAGTAGCTTTGCATTGGCAAAATATAACAAAATCAATAACATAATTGTAGAGTAAAATTGTAATTAAGAAAAATATGATAATTAATATTAGAGCATAAATTAAAATTTAGATCATCATGACTATTTGACTATGTCACATAGAATAATAAAAATATATAAATAAAAGAAAGATAACTCTTCGATCACTATTATAAATAAATTTGATTTTTTTAATATATTTGACAATATATATAATTCATATATAAATTAGATAAATTAATTATCAAATGTATCAAAAATGTTAAATTTATTTATAATAGTAATTAAAAGACGTATTATAAAATAAATTTAATTGACCAATGTAAAATGATTTTACACCATCAGTTAATCTTAGACGTTGGATATTGAAATAAGTTTGATTTTTATTTTAAAAATCTATAAAGTAATGTAAACGAGTGATTGTGATGAATCGCCAGTGCAAATCGTTTTACACTAATAGTGCATAGTAATTAATCCCTTATAAAATATATTTTGTATTTAAATAAAAAAGATTACCTTTTCGAAAAAATCATCTAATTTGTTTTGAAACTAATTTTAAAATTTAATAAATAATTGAAATATATTAAAAGATTTAAAATTAATTAAATTAAATTAAATAACTTTAAAAAAAATTATTGACACTACTAAATAACTAATATTTATACTTTTATAAAAGAAATTATAAATAAGAAGTATCCTACTATAAATAATACATAACCTCAATAAACATATATAAATATACTATATTTTATAATTAACTCAAGCAAAATTAGTGAGAAATCTAGAAACGTAAATGTAATAATATAACCACTCTATTTGTAAACAATGTTTCGGTCAATGTATAATGGAATAATCCAATAAAAAAAGAAAAAGGAATAATCCAGACTTTTGAAATGGATTAACTTGCTGTTATTAGCTTCAAACTTTTACTAAAAATTTAATTATAGAAATTAGTACTGTCTCCAATTCTTTTTATAATATATGTATTTAATCATATAGTATACCAAATACATGAACAAAACAACAAAAAGATTAAATCCACCGATTTTAACGGGATAAGACTAAAAAGAAGTTGCAGCGTTGGCTCTAAATGGATTAGGTTGGAAGAAATAGTTGAATACCCTATGACGTGGATCCATGCTGTAGCCAATGTATTATGATCCTATAACTATTCATTGTTAATCAACAACAACCACGTTGTGACAAAATCACTTTTTTCATGTAAGCGGCGATTGGAGATTTTATTATCCTTCATTTTTCTTTTGTATATAAACATATTCATTCTTCATTCTATCTTCCACAACCCAACAGTAATCATAATCATGGGTACAACTTCTCGTTCCCGGGTTACTAGGTATTTGCCTGTTGGTTTCCGTAGAGAATTATCTAGGCAAAAACTGCAGCAATTTGCAGACAACAATCTTGTTGATGTAGAGTTTGAATTTCTTGATGATTCTGATGTCAATTTAGGTGATAGTAGTTCAAGTTCCGATGACTTTCCTTTAGATATTGAAGATGAAGATGATGAATCTTCTCAGAAGGTTCATGCTGGTACCAGCAATATTGAAGAGAATAGAAATTTTTGGGATAATCAACTTCAGCTTCTGCAGGTAATTAACTAATTCATGATCTACCTGTATTATTCTGAGATCTGGAAATTAAAATTATGATTAAATTATTTTGGTTTTGATTTGGTGCAGACGAATGTATATAAAATAAGTGCGGTGGAATTAAGCATAAGGAATGCAACGAAAGAAGCGATTGAGGAAATAGATAGATCAGAAATAGAGTGCAGTTGTGGTAGACAGATCAAGGGTTCATCAGCAAGAGAATGTAGAAACTGTTTCATGAGACAAGTTTCAAGGTGCCTTCAAAATGCTGGTTTCAATAGTGCCATTTGTAATACTAAATGGACTAGCTCACATAATCTTCCATCAGGTGAATAATTAATTACTAATTTTTATTGTTTAAGTAATTAAATAATAATTCATTATATATAATATACCATTATAAAATTAATTAATATATACTGAAAGCTAACAATTATATCATTATTATAACTATGCAGGTGAACATACATTTTTGGATGTGATACATAGTACAAGCAAACAGAAACCAGATGTAAGGGTAATCATAGAACTAAACTTTCGGTCACAATTTGAGATGGGAAAAGCAAGTGAAGATTATAACAATCTTGTGAGAAAACTCCCAGAAGTGTATGTAGGAAAAGTAGAGAGATTAAGAAACATAATAAAGGTCATGTGTATGGCAGCTAAGAGATGTTTGAAGGAAAACAAAATGCACATGGGACCATGGAGAAAACATAAATACATGCAAGCTAAGTGGTTGGGTCCATGTAAAAGGAACACTTCAACAAATTCACTTTCAATGGAATATTCTCAGGCGGTTAGTCCAAAGCAGAAGGTAAAGGCATCAATGTTAACAGTGGATTTGTCAGATAAGATTTCTAATATGCATTGCACTGCTGTTGAAGTTGTGTATTGATTTTTTTTCTTTCTCTAGTGAGAGAGAGGTGTTAATTGAACGTTGTTTCATGAGTATGTAAAAGTAATTGATAGTAATAGGAAGTGACTTGTAAGCTGCTCTAAATTTCCAATATCAAATAAGATACATACATATTTTTGTTGATAGATGAGTGTTAACAAAAACTGACATAAAAATCAAAAAACAGTCAGAACAAACAATCATAGAATACGAGATGAATAATGTAGGTGATAAAAATGGTGGGGACATAGTAGATAAATTTTTTTGGTCCATTTTGACAAAAAAAAAAACGTGACAGCACGGACTCTACGCCTTAAATCTTAAAATTGATCACTTTCGTAAAATTTTGATTTGTCTTGTCAAAATTGACGGGCAAAATAGGTATGTTCATCTAGCTTATCATGCCCATTTACACATTTTATATCTAATTTTATCTTATAATACTCTAATATAAGAAAAACTAAAAAAAATTATCTTTTTATATCTAATTATATCTTACAATATTCTAATATAAAAATAATTAAAAAATATAAAATTAAAATAAAATTTTAAATAAAATTTTAATACAGGTGTCTCCACCTTTATTGAAAATGATACAACTACTTTCATATCATCAACGACAATCATGGTTCAAAAAATCTATAATATTTTACGATAAATAAATATAACCACTTCAAATTACATCATTCTAAAAACTTTCACATTATTTTTAGTTACAATCATAGTTGAACTGTAATTCCTTGTGTCGAAGCAAGTTGCTCGACAGAGTAAGAAGTGTCGAACCACCTAGTGTGTTGAGTTATGTTAGTGTGTCGAAGTGTCGAAGCATGTTGCTTCACACGGGATTTCGACTTATGCCTATTTTAGTAGTGTTAGCTATTTTGGGCTTTTATAGTTTTGGGCTTTGGCTTGAGGTCCAAGTTAACCTAAATCTATAAATAGAGGGAGTAATCCTTATTTTTGTAATGAAATGAATAGAGTATTCATAACAATTGTATTCAAAATATTTTGCAGTTGCAAAGTGAATAAGAAGTTTTCCACAGTTTGTGGGCAGAGAGAAACTCTGTAGAATTTTATTACTCATCTCCTTCTGTTACCTCATAATTTCGACGCCTACTAAAGATAAAAGGAAATCCTATGGAGATGTTTTCGACCAGGAGGTGACGTTCGACCAGGTAGAGGTGTTTTCGACTGGATAAGGGTAATAAGAGTCAGCATGCAGTTGAGACTTCAGAAATATCTCTTAAAGTGGTTGAAGACGGTTTTCGATTGGAGATTCAAAATTCAAATAAAGGAGGGAACTTTGCTCTTATCTGAAACTGCTAAAAGTACACGTGGAGCATAATGGATAGTTACATCCATGCACGGCGCCATGTGTCTCAACGTGATTGAAGGGCCGTCAGAAACGGTTATTTCGATCCAGTATAAATAAAGGGTCTTAGTGTTAGGATGAAGGGTATCAAAGTGTGTACAAAGTCTGTAAATTTACCTAGTATTCGTGTGAAGAAGAATTGTAAATCACATAATGTACGTTTGTTTACACCATTGTTAGTTATTTTAAAGCAATACAAATTTATCTTTACTTTCCTTCCATAAATACATTTCTTTACTCCTTTATTCTAAACACTCTTATTTTACTTCGTCATTTTACAGTCTTAAGATTTCTTTGTTTTAAACGCTTACTTTTGCCAGTTGGTTATTGTCATGGTCTTTTACAATTTCTCTCTTTAATCCATATTAGCCTTTTACTGTAAAGTTTTAATCACTAGTCCCACGAGTACTGCCGAAGTGTTCACGATTACTAAAACTCATTTTCAAAAACAATTAACACATATCCTAGGATCAATCTGATCGATCATGTGAGTAACAAAATTTAGAAATTTGAAAGATCAACGGTTATTTACCAATTTTCAAGGTAAACAAATTGGCACGCCCAGTGGGATGGTGCTAGCGTTTTGAATTGTTTGTAGTTCTGGTTGTTAAATCATTTTTTTTGGGAAAGGATTCGTTGTATGTTATCAAGAAGTGGTAAAGTAGCCATAAACAATGAACAACGACCAAGGAGAGAATCTCATACGAGGATGGCAAATGTAAATGCGCCAGATAACCAAAACTCTCAAAATCCATCAACCAGTAACATAACACCCCCTTCTTCTTCGATAGGGGAAAACACGGCCACAGTGCACGTGGCTGAAATAGTTCCATCTATGGTGAGTTCGGTGCCTACGCATTTGATTTCCCATACTGAACCAATTTTAATCCACATTAGGCCTAGAGGACCTTCTCATACTCCCCCACCAATTAGAGATATTCCAAACAAGCCTTTGGTACCCCCTGGTTTCTCAATACCATTTGGCAGTCGAGAACAACCATATGGAATGCCGACTTTAGTGATGGCCAATTTACACAACGCTGGTTCTACTTTCTCAGAGGCAGTGGTTAACATAAATTATCCAGTACAAGGGTCTGGGGTTAACATGGGTCAAACTAACCAATCTTCAGGTTTGAGGCACCAGACACAACTACCTAGTCTTACCAATAACTCCGCAGCAGCGTGGAGGCAACAGATGGACGAAAGTAACCATGAGATGGTCCAAATGTTAACCCAAACCTTGACAACCGTATTGAATCCTCTAATTCAAAATACGGCTCAGTCGAATCAACAGTTGACAATGCAGGTGGCGCGAATGTCTGAATTCCTTGGTGTACCGCAACCCTAGTGACACCCTCATAGGGATTGGGTAAGAGAGAATCAGGAAGCCACCTTTGAAGAAGACCTTACTATCAACCAGGTCCCACAAAAGCAGGGGGGAAGAGTAATACCCTCTAGGAACGAACCACAAATACCCAGGGAACCAAGGGTAGTAATGGTAAATAGAAACCAAAATGCCGATGATATCATACGACAAGTTCGAGATGATGATTTGGCAACAGATAATAATCTAGCAGCCATGATCTAGAGGATTATGGTTCGAAATGGGGTAAATTTCAGCCTTCGAAGGCCAAATTATACATCACCTCTGTCAGAGTATATCTTATAGGCAGAAGTACCCCCTATAACCAAAATCCCCAAATTCACTAAGTTTGCTAGGGATACTACTGAATCCACTGTCGAGCACGTGGCTAGATATTTAATTGAGGTAGGAGACATGTCAAACAATGAGAGCCTTAGGATAAAGTTTTTTCCAAGTTCGCTCACAAAGAATGTCTTTACATGGTTCACCACCTTGCCCCAAAGTTCGATCCACACTTGGAACCAACTAGAGAGAATGTTCCATGAGCAGTTTTACATGGGACAAACAAAGATAAGTCTGAAGGAATTGACTAGTATCAAACGAAAGTTTACTGAGCCAATTGATGACAATCTGAATAGGTTTCGATTGCTCAAAGCTAGGTGTTTTACACAAATACCAGAACATGAATTTGTCGAAATGGCTACTGGGGACCTTGACTATTCGATCAGGAAAAAATTAGATACCCAATATCTGAGAGATATGGCCCAACTGGATGATAGGGTTCGACAATTAGAATGTTTGAAGGAAGAAAAGGCCAGGGTGAATAAAGGTAAACGGGTGACCTATGTCGATTTCAGAAATGATGATGAAGGTTCCTGTCATAGACTTTCAGACTTCGATGATAATGAGATCGACCTTGCTGAATAGACGCAAGGGCCACCGTATGCCTGTAAAGTTTTGGCGCCTTCGAATGGAAAAAACCCTGTCGAACCAGAAAAGAGTGACAAATTTCCCAAGAAAACTTATACTTTCGACGTTACAAAATGTGACAAATTTTTTGACTTGTTAGTTAAGGATGGCCAAATGATAGTACCTTAGGGTGCTAAAGTACCTCCTTTAGAACAAAGAAAGAAAGGAGGATTTTGCAAATACCATGATTTTTTGGGTCATAAAATGTCTTAATGTTTTCTTTTCAGGGATCTTGTGCAAAATGCCATTCAGGAAGGGAGACTCAAATTCGGAGACAAAACACGGAGCCAGATGAAAATCGACTCCGATCCTCTACAAGTAGCTGAGGCCCATTACACGAAGCCAGAAGAAGCGAACCTTGTTGAAGTCACTAAGGATTTCGATATGACTGAATTCACTGAGGACTTTGTCAATGAGTCTGTTATGGAAAAGGTTTCTGAATACTTCGAGCAGGAATCTCTTAATGATTTCATTCAAAAAGCCGTGGGAGATATCACCAACAAAAATGCTGATGTCTCTAGCGTTGAGGACGCTGAAGGTTCCAAGCTGATGATGATCATCAAGGAAACCGCTGATGGTTTCATACAGATGGACAAGGCCATTGAGAGCCTTCAATTACAATTCCAAAAGTTGGACATCACTGAAGATGTAAACATGGAGGTCAATATGGTCGAAATATCCTAGGACACCTCCATGGAAGTTGACGATGAATGTAGACAGGAAGAATATAACAAAATTGCCTTCCCTAAAGAGGATGAAACACTGTATGACTTCCTTCGAAGGTGTTAGAAGAAGAAATCAGAAGTCATGATGTGCCCTCGGTGCAGTGATGTGTTCGACAAGAAGGCAACTCAAAATCTCGAAGGGGTAAGGAGAGTGAATCACCAAGACGGTCGCAAAGCTGTTCAAAATCATCAGTCTGTTCAGCCCAGAAGGGATTTTGACCCCAGAAGGTATCATGATCCAAGGCGTCCAATGGTGAAAGTTGGTGAAACCAAGCGAATAAGGTCGAACACTAAACCCATTTCCTCCAAACCTAGGGTCGAAGGGTCGAATGGAAAGTGGGTCAAGCCAACTGATGGCAGGAAACACGGTCAAGGGAAATGACAGAGCTTGGAACTCGAAAGGGGTTCGTCATTAACTTACCGTAAAGAATTTCGGGCTAATAAAGGAACCTCCCATGTATCTGAGAACTATAAAGGGAAAAATCCTATGATAAGGTCTCAATAGCGGAGGGAGCAAAGAAGAAGGAAAGCCCAAAGAGAAGCTGGTGAGAAGGACAAAGCTGAGTCAAGCACCAATGTACTTGTGAAGCAAAGGGAAGACTTAAGTTTCGTCAAAAGAAATCTCAATGATCCAACAGGAGAGGCTAGAGAAAGATATAATCAAGTGGCTGCTGAAGATGAAATGCTGACTGACAACTTCGACTCAGGGTCGGAAGCTTCTCTAGATATTCTAGTCGGGGTGGTGTCTGTGATGCCTAGGGAATTCAATCGGATTACTGAAGTCGAAGATAGTGATAGCATCACGGAGAGAGAAATGGCTGCTCATAAGCCAGTATGTTACTACGTGATGAATAATGGTTGCGTTGAAGAGCAAAATGCCTTCTTCGAGAGACCCAATGAGGCCATGAGGAGCCATCTCAAACCCCTCTTCATTACTGGAAAAGTCGAAGATGTCCCCATTAATAAAATATTGGTCGACTGTGGAGCGACTATGAATTTAATGCCTCATCGCATGCTAAGGAAAATTGGCAAGTATGATACTGATGCCAAACCTCATAATATGGTGCTTACCAACTATGAAGGTAAAGTAGGTTCCACTCTTGGAATCATCCAAGTCGAGTTAACATTAGGGATGGTCACAAGATCCACAATGTTTATGATTGTGGAAATGAAGGCTAACTATAATTTGTTGCTTGGAAGGGAATAGATACATGGGGTTGGAGCTGTCCCATCCTCAATGCACCAGAGGATAATAATTTGGTGCCCAAATGGTATCATGGAAAACATAGAGGCGGATCAAGGGTACTTCAAAACCCCTATCAATCATACAGATAGACACCAATTCGATAAGCATTTGGCCAACATAACTCCATGTGATTCGGCCGATTTTGCATTCACCCCTAATGACAATGCTTATTATTCCCTGTCACTACACCTTTATGATGGTTTTTGCTGAGATAGAGAAGTAGTAGGCGAAGACGACTTTGGATATTTAGGAGCGTCTGGAATTGAACCCATAGGTTGGGAAAGTGAATTCAGTAATGATGACTGAGTTTAGGGCGCTACAAAGGATTTCGGCTTACATAGCCAAAAATAAGCAACAATTGGCCTTAGAGGCTGAAGTAAAAAACATGGTTGTCGAAGCCAATGAAGTTTCTCATCCAATAGGTATCGGGAAGGACTTTGACCCAATGCCACCTGACATGGGTCAAAATGAAGAGCAAGACCAGAGGCTCGATGCTATCTACGACGATGAGCCTTTGGGTTTCGAGAAGGATCCGCTAGCAATAAACATTAAAATGTTGGCTCAGGATCCACTTGAAGAAGTTGACTTGGGAGAAGGATTGATAAAAAGGTCAACTTACATTAGTGCCAATATCCACCCTCAACTAAAGGTCGAAGTAGTCTAGTTGTTGAGAGAGTTCAAGGATTATTTTGCATGGGACTATGATGAAATGTCTGGTTTGAGCAGAGAGCTGGTCGAATTGAATTTGCCAATCAAGCCTGGAAAGAAGCCTCTGAAGAAGAACCCAAGGCGATTTGCACCAGAAATACTTTCGAAGATTAAAGAAGAAGTCGAACGGCTCCTTCGCTGCAATTTCATTCGCACAGCCAGGTATGTCGAATGGCTAGCTAATATTGTGCTTGTTGTAAAAAAGAATGGTACTTTGACGGTTTGCATAGATTTTAGGGACCTAAATACCGCAACCCCAAAGGATGAATATTCAATGCCAGTGGCAGAAATGCTAGTCGATTCCGCTGCAGGCTATGAATATTTAAGCATGCTCGACGGATACTCTGGGACAATCAAATATTTATTGCACAAGAGGATGTCCCAAAAACAACATTTCGATGCCCTGGAGCCTTAGGCACCTACGAATGGGTGATGATGCCTTTTGGTTTGAAAAATGCTGGGGCAACCTACCAAAGAGCGATGCATTCGATCTTCCATGATTTTATAGAGACTTTTATGCAAATATATATAGATGATATTGTTATTAAGTCTGTTTCAGGGAAGAGTCACATTGACCATCTTCGAATATCCTTTGAAAGGATGAGAAAGCATGGTCTGAAAATGAATCCTCTAAAATGAGCTTTTTGTGTGCAGGCTGGGGATTTCTTAGGCTTTGTGGTCCACAAGAAAGGGATTGAAATAAACCAAAATAAGACCAAGGCCATAATGGAAGCAAAAGCGCCATCAACAAAGAAAGGATTAAAGTCACTACTAGGCAAGATCAATTTCCTGAGGAGATTCATCTCAAACCTAAGTGGGAAGACGCAAGCTTTCTCACCATTGCTTCGACTCAACAAGGACGGGTTTGAATGGGGGCAAGCTCAACAAGAAGCATTTGATAAGATTAAAGCATACTTGAGTCATCCACCAATCCTGATGCCCCCTTGTAGAAATAAAAGTATGAGATTATATATATTTGTGTCTGACAAGACTTTAGGGAGCATGTTGGCTCAAGAGGGTGATAATGGTGTCGAAAGAGCCATCTATTACCTCAGTAGGGTCTTAAATGATGCAAAAACTAGCTATAACATAGTTGAAAAATTGTGTTTATGCTTGTATTTCTCTTGTACAAAGTTGAAGCATTATATAAAACCTATTGATGTGTATGTTTGATCTCATTTCGACGTTATTAAACATATGTTATCCAAACCGATTTTACACAGTCGAATTAGGAAGTGGGCATTAGCGTTAATCGAATTTTCTTTAACGTGCATGCCATTAAGGGTTGTTAAAGGACAACTGGTAGCAAATTTTATAGTCGACCACTCCATAGATGCAAATGCAGTGGACTATCTCGAATTAGAACCTTGGAAGTTGTACTTTGATAGGTCTAGGCACAAGGATGGGACAGGCATAAGAGTTCTAATTATTTCTCCTAATAAAATTACAACAAGATTCAAGTACAAAGTGGAGGGTCTCTGCTCAAACGATGAGGCTGAATATGAAGCCCTCATAGTCGGACTTGAAATATTGTTCGAATTGAGGGCAACTCGAGTCGAAATAATGGGTGACTCAGAGTTAGTCATAAAACAGATCACAAAGGAATACATATGTATTAAGGAGAATTTAATCATGTACTTTATAATAGCCAGTCGATTGCTAAAAAGATTTGAAATGACTACTATTCGACACATACCTCGACTAGAAAATCAAGTGGCTAATGATCAATGCATTTTGATGCATATTCTTCTATAATTGTACTTAGGCATTTTCTTAGTTTATTTTACTTATTTTACTTATTTTACTATTTTATCATGTTTTTAGATTTAAGTTTATTTTTTGCTTTATTTTATTTTCGTACTTTATTTTCAGCATAAACAATTATTTGATATCTTGTTACTATACAAATCATAACTTGAGCTATAGAAGTCGGATTAACGTGTTCTAATATAAGTTGAAAAACTAAGAAGAAAAGCTAAAAGTTTCATGTTGAAGTAAAAAGCAGATTCGGAGTGAAGAATGGTCAAATAATTCGTTTAAGTTCCAAACTTAATTAAAATAATTAGTTTGGGCCAATTTTTGTAATTTTCGGATCGGATCCCATAAGGGCCCGAATTTCCCTTTTATTATATTAGGTCTTTCACTGCTAGATGAATCCAATTCTGAATTTTGATGATACAATATTGCTTAGAAGATTTCATGGAGAGCTAATTCCCAAAGAGTTGATTTGTTGTATTCGAATTCCACTTTGAGGTTTTTATTAATTTCAATTTAATTTCAATTTCTTTTCAATTCTTCCTATAAACTCGTTTGCTTAATTCGATTACTTTCGTTTGCTTAATTTAATTGTTTCTTATAGGACAGAGTTGATTAAATTTGATTGTTTGTATGATCCTTAACTATAATCACGTTAGCGTAGCTTTTTCGTTATCGTGTTTGATTAAGTCACGTTTGCTTATTCGCATCTGCTTAAATCCGTTTGCTTAATTCAGAAATTAGGAACATACATCATATAATACCAATTTGCGCTTGTAAGTGGGTATTGTAATCGAATGAGATTGAATCCACTAGGGAATTGAAATTATAAGAATCGATGATAAGTCGGAAATTGATACAATAGATTAGCTTATTTATTAATTTCTCTTTTACCTTTAATCATATTCGATTTAAGTTTTGAACCTTAAAAATCCTTTCTTTTCATTCGTTTGGTTATAACATTCAAGAGTCCTTGTGATACGACATTTGAGTGTCACTTCCGTTTTACTATACTTTTAAACTCGTTTTTGACCCGTGTGCGATAGCGGATCAAATTGGCACCATTGCCGGGGTCTTTTGTGGATTTTAACCATTATTATATTCTAACCATTATTATAGTCATAAGTGTTGTTTTTTAGCATTTTTTTGCCCTAAGTTTCTTGCGTTCTGGTCTTTTTGCGGTTTAGGATAAAAAAATCTGTTTTTAAGAAAATTGTCTCAGATTATTCCGATTCTTTGCCGATTCATTAGGAAAAAATCAAGGATCGAAAGCCTCTAGTTAGGAACTAAGTAGTGGAAGCCGCCCTAAAAATCGAAATTCTCTATTTTTCTATTTTTTATGATTTATTTTCTGTTTTGGTAGTTTCAGAAATTTTCGTAAAAATTCTTAATTGACGTTATTAGATTAATTTTTGTGCTTTTGTATTTTATTTTAATCGTTTTTTTCGTATTTCAATTATTTTTACTTAATAGGGACATTGTCGGTATTTTCCTATTTGTTATTGAGTTGCTGAATTAGTTGTATTTTTTCATTGTTTGTTGATTTTTTTTCTTTTCTGTTGAGTTTAATATGGCTGACCAAAGAACCCTCAGAGAACTTGTTGCCCCTGATGTTAATTATAATGCTTTATGTATTGAATTTCCTATTGTTGTTGTATCTTTCGAATTGAAATCTGGTTTAATACACTTGTTGCCAATGTTTAATGGTTTTGCAGGTGAGGATCCACATAGGCATCTAAAAGAATTTCATATTGTGTGTTCTACATCATTGAGGCCTCAAGGAATTACTGAAGATCATGTCAATCTTAGAGCATTTCCATTCTCACTACAAGGTGCTGCAAAAGATTGGTTATATTATCTTGAGCCAAATTCTATTACAAGTTGGAATAATATGAAGAAAATCTTCTTAGAAAGATTTTTTCCTACTTCAAGAGCTTCTTCAATCAGAAAAGAAATATGTGGTATTAGACAGGTTGACATGGAATCATTGGTTGAACATTGGGAGAGATTCAAGCAGTTAGTGTCGAGTTATCCTCACCACCAGATTTCTGAACAATTGCTAATACAATACTTTTATGGGGGATTGCTACCAATGGAAAGAAACATTTTAGATGATGCTAGTGGTGGAGAACTTATTGATAAGACTCCAGCTGCTGCCAGATCCTTGATTGAGAACATGTCACTTAACTCTCAACAGTTCACAACAAGGGATAATTTTGTGGTCCAAGCAAAAAGTGAGAATGAGATTCGGGTTCTTTCTTTCAACAAGGCTCTAGAAACCATAATTGATGAACTTACCTCTTTAGTGAAACAATTGATGTTACCCCTTCCACCACCACCACCGCCACCATATAACTCTCCTCAAGTAACCACATATTCACCTTCTGAACCTTTACTAGAGGAACTTATCAAGCAAATGATTGTAAATAATCTCCAATTTTAGCAGCGAACAGATTATAGTATTTAGACTTTGCAAACACAAATTGGACAACTTGCCACTTCAATGAATGTCATGCAACAATCTCAAGAATCAAACCAACTACATGCCCAAATAGTAGTTAGTCCAAAAGGCTCTAATTTGAATGCAATTTCCTTGAGATCCGAAAAAGTTTCAGAGCCAGCCCTAGAAAAAAATAAAAAAAATTATTAGTGTAACACCTGAAAATAAACCTGAACCTTCTATTGTTGTTGAGGTTGAAAAAAAGTATGTGTCACCAATCCCTTTCCCACAAAGAGTATTGAAAAATAAGAAGATTGACGAGGAAGAGCATTTTGTTTTTCAAATAGAGTTGCTTTCTGAAGTTGTTGATGAAGCTTATTCTAATTTGTTTTCAACTGATTTTCCAACTTTATCTGGTTTTGATGGTATTTACTCATGTGATGATTGTACTAACACTAACCTTTGTGCTGAGATTAACGTTGCCTTGCAGGGTGATAGTGTAAATGAAGTTGTTTATGTAGTTGGCGCTTTTGACATCCCAGCTGTCCCAAATATATCATCCATTGAACAACCACTTTCTGTAGAGCCTAAACCACTTCCTGAGGATTCATATTATTCATCAAAGCTTCAACTTAAGTAGAAAGATAAGAAGGAAATTGGATGAACCTTGGCTGACACTCGTGATATTAGCCCATCCATATATATGCATAGGATCTCACTTAAAGATGAAACAAAAGTAGTGAGACATCCCCGTAATCCTTTAATTTTGGATGTTGTGAAAAAGGATATCACTTTCACGTGTCCATTCAATAATTTTACTTATCGAAGATTTTTCTTTGATCTTGGAATACAAGGCGAATGCACTAATCAAAATTTTAAGGTCAATGGACACTACCCAAAGTTACTCAATGAGAACCCGACTTTGGGAGAAGAGACTGTAGAAGAGCTCTCTTTGAGAAAGGCTGCTTATTTGATCATTTATCCACCTTGACTCCTAGGGTGTGTTCTTTCCTTTCTCTCACTCTTATTTTATATTTATGTTCTTTCATTAAGGACAATGTATGTTTTAAGTGTGGGGGAGAGAACCATTTATTTGTTTTGTTTTCAGTTTTTCTCTGTTTTGGTTTTTGTTTGTTTTCTTAAAAAAAATTGCATGCTTTTTCCTTTGATTTTTGAGTTACAATTATGAGTATTTTTCTTAGTTCTCTTGACTAAAGTCTTGTGGTGTGATGTGAAAAATTTGATGTGCATTTTTAGTATGATAGATAAGACTAAACTCTAAATTATACATCATTTGTGATAGATTAATTAACCTTGTGAGATTTTGAGCCTTATATGGATAACATACAAAAATCCATCTCTTTCTTTCTTGTGTGATTCACTCATGTCTGTTAGTCTCTAAAACTTGAATTGACTCTTGTTGATGTTGTTGTTTACTTGTGCACACTGATATGATAAAGGCAATTTTGTTTTTTTTAGTCAGTTAGCCAAAAAGTCAACCCTTAAAAAATATCATCCCCTGTTTGAAACCCCCTTGAGCCTATTATCCTTTTTTTGTTGTTTAAAATTCATTACAAATTGAGAAGTGAAAAACAATGTTATCACCCTATTCAAAGGGTTGGAAGAGTCTTGTTTGGAGTTGTGTGAGGTTGAATAAATATATTTGTAATATTTCAGAAGTTGACAGAAAAAGAAAAGAAAAATAGAAAAACAAAATAGAAAAGAAAAAAAAATGAATGAAAAAAATAGAAGGATGTCAATCAATACATACTTCTTATGAAAAAGAAAAAAAAAAGAAAAAAAAAAAGAGAAAAGAGAAGAGAAAATAGTTGCTATAGAGTTGTTGAAGTGAATGAAATCTTTTGTAAATTCAACTCCCGCAGTTTCTTTCAAGTCTCTTTTGTCTCTTTGAATTTTAGCCTAGTACCCCCTTAGGATTTATCTCACCCTTACCTTGGTCACGTTACAACCAAATAAAAGTCTTTTTGATCTTTGTGTGCATGTATTTCAACTGTGGATGTTAGAGTCTTTTCAATCTTATGGTAGTACGAACTTTCATGTTGTGCTTTGAGTGTAAACAGTTAACCTAAACATTTTAGAGTTGAGTGAATTTTATCCTGTGCGGATCTTACTGCTTTTGATGTACTATTTGACAATCTATTTTCATATCTACTTTGAATGTCACAAAAGTTTTCTCACTAACACCACATTCTTGAAGCTTAGACTTAGAATTCTGCTTGTACCTTGTATCTTGAAAACTTTTGGAAGTACATGCTCTGTTTTTTCCTTTTATTTTGAAATTATAATTTATCTCGGAGTGCAAAAGTTTAAGTGTGGGGGAATTTGATCAATGCATTTTGATGCATATTCTTCTATAATTGTACTTAGGCATTTTCTTAGTTTATTTTAATTATTTTATTATTTTATCATGTTTTTAGATTTAAGTTTATTTTTTGCTTTATTTTATTTTCATACTTTATTTTCAACATAAACAATTATTTGATATTTTGTCACTATGTAGATCATAACTTGAGCTATAGAAATCGGATTAACGCGTTCTAATATGCGTTGGAAAGCTAAGAAGAAAAGCTAAAAGCTTTATGTTAAAGTAAAAATCAGATTCGGAGTGAAGAATGGTCAAATAATTCATTGAAGTTCCAGACTTAATTAAAATAGTTAGTTTGAGCCATTTTTTGTAATTTTCGGGTCGGATCCCATAAGGGACCGAATTTCCCTTTTATTATATTAGGTCTTTCACTGCTAGATGAATCCAATTCTGAATTTTGATGATACAATATTTCTTAGAAGATTTCATGGAGAGCTAATTCCCAAAGAGTTGATTTGTTGTATTCGAATTCCACTTTGAGGTTTTTATTAATTTAAATTTAATTTCAATTCTTCCTATAAACTCGTTTGCTTAATTTGATTACTTTCGATTGCTTAATTTGATTGTTTCTTATAGGATAGAGTTGATTAAATTTGATTGTTTGTATGATCCTTAACTATAATCACGTTAGCGTAGCTTTTCCGTTATCGTGTTTGATTAAGTCGCGTTTGCTTAATTCGTGTCTGCTTAAATCCGTTTGCTTAATTAGGAAATTAGAAACATACATCATATAATACCAATTTGTGCTTGTCAGTGGGTATTGTAATCGAATGAGATTGAATCCGTTAGGGAATTGAAATTATAAGAGTCGATGATAAGTCGGAAATCGATACAATATATTAGCTTATTTATCAATTTTGCTTTTACCTTTAATCATATTCGATTTAAGTTTTGAACCTTAAAAACCTCATTCTTTTCATTCATTTGGTTATAACATTCAAGGGTCCTTGTGATACGATATTCGAGTGTTGCTTCCGTTTTACTACACTTTTAAACTCGTTTTTGACCCGTGTGCGACAGTGGATCAGCTAACGATTTGGCTCAAATTGCATATGGGTATAAAATTTCAAAAGAAAAATTGCAATAAGTCATTGAAGTCAGAGGAAAGGTCGTGACAACCAGATTAACCCCTTTAGACTTAGAAAGGACGAAGTTGGGATACGTTGATGAGGGGAACTTCGAAATATTGGCAGTAGACAATTTGACAGATGAAGATTAGAGGAAACCAATAGTGGTATATCTATAGAATCCAATGACGTCTACTGATTGAAAAACCAGGTATCGAGCATTAAGTTGTGTTCTTTTGGGTATAAAGTTGTTTAAAAAGTCTCCTGAGGGAGTTTTGCTTAAGTGTCTTAGTGAGTCAAAGGCATATTTAGCCCTTTCGACTGTCCACAATGGGGCGTGTGGGGCACACCAAGTTGGTCATAAGATGAAATGGATTTTGTTTCTCCAAGGGATGTATTGGCCTACCATGTTGAAATATTCCATTGAATTTGCAAAGGGGTGCCAAGAATGTCAGATACATGCAGGCATACAACATGTTCCTGCAAGTGAATTGCACTTTATCATCAAACCTTGGCCATTCAGAGGTTGGGCTTTAGATTTAATTGGGGAAATTCGACCACCATCATCTAAAAGTCAAAGATATATACTGGCGGGTGTTGATTATTTTACGAAATGGGTCGAAGCTATACCCTTATTGTAGCACCTCAAATTTGCACCCATCATTGTACATACATTTTCATATTAGGTCATGGCATATCATGATCCATTGCATAGCATTTGCATTGTTCCTCAGTTGCCTCAAGAGCAAGCAATCAAGAATTAGGTCAAACTAATCTCCTGATCAGTCAACCAAGCAAGCAAAGGAATTTCTCATTGAACCAAGGCTTTGGGGTTTGTCCAACAAGTTCACATGGCTTGGAGGTCTATTTGAAGTATTTTGGTCAAGGGTTGAAGACTTGGAAATCATCAGTTCATACACAGACAGTCAAAAACCCTAAAAAAGTCAACTGTCAGTCAAAGCAGTGGATGGTGGTCATTCTCGTGGAATTTGGGCATCATGATCAATAATCAAGAGTTCATACAACTTGGGACATCATTTGAAGTCAAGTTCTCAAGGAATTAGGGTTTGGAAGTCATCAGCCAATGCACAATCAGACAAAAACCCTAAAAGTCAACTGTTGGTCAACTGTCCATTTAATCAGGGATTTGATGATTGGATTTGGCTTGTGAGAGTTCATTCATGGCCAAATAGTCATCATATATCATGCCAAACACCATCATGGAAGAATTTGAAGCCAGATCAAAAATTTCCCAAAATAGAAACTGGGCCTGTAACTGAAACCTGCCATAAATGGAAAGTCTTGATCCTCAAACTTACATCTTGATACAAGCCTCAAATGAATTTTTGCCCAACATGAAAGTTGAAGATCTTGTTCTCCCATTTCCAAAAAGTCCAAGAACTCTCAATTCCCATGTGTGGTTGGCAAGTTATGATCGAATCGATTTCAGAAAATCTTGAACTTCAAAGGGCCATATCTCCCAAACCATTTGGCCAATTTTGGTGGGGTTTTTTCCTACAAGTCACATTTGATCCCCTCTTTCCAAAAATATAAATTTCATGAGCCAAAACTTCACCAATCAAAATGGCATATTTTGGCTTTTCTCATTTAAATGTAAGTTTGACCAAGAGTTGACTTTTTGATATAAACATTTTTTCAACATTTGGCCAATTGGGAAAGCTCAGAAATGTCATTTAGAATGTGTTTGCAAAGTCAAAATATGCAGTACATAAGGCCATTGCTTGGTTGCTTGAATTGTAAGAAAGGTACAATTTCACCATACTACTCCATGCTATCCACCATGCCTTGCCTTGTACTATGGAAACAGAAATCTAAACCATCATTTTCTGTCATTTTGAAGCCTTATTAGCAGCTCATAACCAACAGAAAGGAGGCCACACTAATTTGCTTGAAATTGGGCAAAAAGGACAAATGCAATACAACCATACCTCCATGCCATAACTTGTACTGTCCAACAGCAGACCTAGCAGCATGGTGCAGCATATTGTTCTGTCATTTTGGGATACACAAGGCTGCAGAATACCAAAAAAGCTTCATGCTGCAAAGGCTCCACCTTGGCACGGTTGGAAGGAGCTGTCAAATTTCCAAGGTTGCAAGATGTTGCCTTGTACCAAAAGCAACTTCGAACAGCAGAGGACAGTCCATATTTTTTCTGTCATGTTAAACCTCCAAGCCAGCAAGAAAACTACCGGGACTCACTCCCTCAAATTTTGATTTTTGCTGGGCATTCTTCCAAAAAACCTGTCAAAAAACTCAAGAAGAACAAAAACCTGCCTTGCTAAACTCACAAAATCCAAGAGCTGCATTCAGTTTGTTTTTGCATTTTCTGTCCAAGCTCACAAGTAACCTGAGCCTGGCTTGGCAACATTTCCACCCTTTTCCTGTCATGAACCAGCAGCAGCCCCTGCATACAACTCATTCCCTCAAACTTGACCTGTGTGCATTTTTCTAAAAAAACCAGTCCAAACTCCCATTGAACAAAACCAAGCCTTGCATTTGTTTTTTTTTAACATTCATTCATCATTTTCCTGTCATGATGAACCCTGCTAGCTGCAAGAGTACAACACAACAGAACTCCACACCCTCAAACACTCACTTCTTGCATCTCTTCAAAACCTGCTCCAAAACTCCAAGGTGAGAATGCCTTGCCTTGCCACAAACCAACATAACACTGCAGCAGAAGATTTGATTCACCTTGCCCTCACCTTGCTTTTTCTGCCCAAACATAACAAACTGAGCTGGGCTTGACAGCATTTCCTTACCATTTTCTTAACACAAACCACAAACACTTGGCTATTTGCATTTAAAAATCATGTCCAACCTTGCCTTGCAACCAACAAACACACGACCAACCATTTTTTGACTCATGCTAAAGACCTTGCTTTTGGCACATTTGCAAAGGCTGTCCACAAAGCAACTTAGAAACAGCATGCTGCACCATTTTCCTGTCATGTGGAAACCTTGCCTTGCCTTGTTCATCAGCTTTTCACCATTTTGAAACCTTGCAACATCCAACAGCACAGGATAAAAAGACCACAGAACCAACATGGCCTTGCCACCAAAACCACACATCAGGACATGATGTCCTGCCACAGAAGTACCAGGCCAACCATAGAATTTTCATTCACTCCAAAAGAACCTTGCACTTGACCTTTGGCTATTGACATTTTAGTATTCCTTGTCCAAACTTCCAATAAACCTAAACCTAGCCATTGCATTTTCCACAACTCTTCATCATGTTAAACTAACTGCATCCATTTGGCCTTGCCTTCTGTTTCAAAACCTGCTACCACCATCCAACTGCAGCAAAAGTCATAAACCTAAACCTGGCTTGACCCTACCCTCACCAATTCCTGTCATGAAAATGAACTAGCAGCATAAAACACCCTCCCAAAATCACACCTTGCAGCAAGAGCCAAAAGCCTAACTGACTTTACTTGGCATTTTCCACTTTTCTGCCCAAGCTTCCAAATAGCAAAAACCCTGCTTGGCCAATCAACAGCAACTTGGTTCACCACTTGGATGACATAACCTAACCAACAAACCTCAAACTCACCTCACTTGCATTTTGCCAAGAAAAAATCTGTCATAGATCAACCATTCACCTTGCTTTGGCCAAACTCCAAAAACCTGTCCAAAACCTCAAAGTTGCCTGAGCCCTGCATTGCTTCTTCAAACCTTGCCTTGCAACAAAACCTAACCAACTTCACACACTCTCTTAAACCACCTTGCTGCTTTTGGCCATTTCCATTTTCTGTCTTCAAACCAAGCCTAGCCCTGCAATATGTTTTCATCATCCATACACAACACTTCCTGTCATGAAATTAGCAGCTTACCACAACCAACTTGACATCCTCAAGAAACCTAGCCTTGCCAATACAACACAGCAACACAAAGCAGCCCACCCTTCCATCATGTTGAATGGACATTACACAAGCATTTGACAAAGAGCAACCTTCATCATACTTCAAGGCAAAGCTCTAGGGCAAAAGTTTCACTTCAAAATTATCAAAATACCAGCTGAATCTCTACTGCCCTTCAAGTTTGGTAAAAACTCGACCTCCTTATTTTGTTAAATTGTGATATGTTTTCAAAAGGTCTTTCTATGCTGGTTATCATGATGTGTTTATTTTTTGAAATGGTTGTGTGTTCATGAAGCTATTTTGAAAACAAGTTTAGTGTGGAAATGTGTTTGTGCTCGATTCATGATACACACGAGGTTTCAATGAAAATGGTTGTTAGATTCATGTTTGTCATTGCTTGCTGGTCATTTCCATATATCCAATTTCAATTTCTGGAAAAAAATCGTGTTTGAAGGAGATGAGATTGCACTGTTCATCAAACCCTAATCCCAAATATTTGCCCAGAACCTTTTTCCCCCATTTCTCACGTTGCATGCGTGCCTGCACTCACCAGCCAATGAAAAAATTCCAATTCTGGGCCCAAAACGACATCACTTCAATTAGTGGTCTCACATATTACCAAATTGCCATTCTTGTTTTATTATTTCATTTAATTTCATTTCCTTTATTTCACTTGCCATGGCCATCTTACAAAAATCATAACTTGCCCAATTTTGATCCAATTTGAATGGGATTTTTTGTGTTGTGTTCATCATGATCTCTACTTTTTTATCATTATTTTTCCAGAATTTTTGGACGAGTGGTTTTTAAATGTTGCTAGGGTTTGTGACATGTGACCAATTTTTGTACACTTTGCCAAATCAATTGTGAAATGATGAGAATGTATCCAATGGCTCCCAAATTTTTTGTGCATAAACTAGACACACTCATGGTGATTTTGGTGTAAAGTTTGTGAATTTATCATCTGTGGTTTGTGAGTTATGATTTTTTGAATTAGGGTGTGACAATTTGTGTCACACCATTGATGTCCAACTTCATGATTTTCATTACCATGCTTCTTGACCTCCAATTGATCTGATTTTTTGCATGCACCTACTCTTGTATGTCTAGTTTACATGTGAATTTTCTTGGAATTATTTGAGGCATTTCCTAATTGTTTGAGATTTTCTCCCCTGGTTGGTCATTTGTTGACTTTGTGTGACACATGTTCCCATTTCATTTGTGAAATTCTCATACTTTATTGGATGGACATGAAATTTTACATGAGATAACTAGACATCCTCATCTTTGCCATGGTTTTGATCCCATTCATTTATCATACACCATTCTTGACTTATGATTTTTCTAAGTTGATGCATGTTTGGTTGACTTCATTGAGCATGTTCAAATTGGCTTTGACTTTCTGATTTTCATTGGCTGCCTTCCACTTGTCCAAATGGGATGAAATTTGACATGCTTACCATGCTATGTGTTAGGTTTGATCATGATTTATTTGGTGATTTTTGGAAAATGTTTAGATTGCTTTTGATGCAAGTCTTGCTGTTGACTTCTATGAGCTTCTGTTTGCCATGTTTTGACCTAAATGGTTCATGAAATGATGATGATGATTGATATGAGTGTGAATCCAATTGGTTGTGTTTCCTAATTGTTTGAACATGATTTGGGATGCTTGCCCTTTGCTGTTTTAACTTTCTCATTCACTTTTGACCCTAGGCTTGCCCTAGTGGTCCTGTTACTCACCTTTGAGCTTGTGTTTTCAGGTTGACCATCAAATGGCCGTTAAGACCAATTCTTTTGATTGAGCTTACTCAAGTATCATTTTCTAACCTCTTTGTTTTATAGGTGGCTTGGCTCACATTCCTTAAGCCTTGTGCCTTGCACATCCATGTGCCTCCAATTAACTGTTGGTGTCTGTTTCTGTTTGTTTTGTTTGAAGCTGCATATTAACATCTGCTTGACTGTTTCAGGTGCTTTAGTTGCTTAGTTCCTCGTGAACTTTTTGCTTTGCTTTGCTTGTATAAGCGATTTGCATTGAGGTATGTCTCTTTGTCTTCATGTAGTCTGGAAGACCTGGCCTGTTACTTGGCCAGGCAACTGTCTGAAGTCCTCCTTAAGAGGCAATGTTTGTGACTGTTTACTTTTGTCCTTGCATAGAGTCAAAGACCTCCTAAGTGAAGAGGCAATTGGTGGAAGGTAGGGATATGCAATCTATCCCCCACTATTCAGTGTGTCATCTGCTTTGCTCACACCACTGTGTTGATGCATTGCAGATACAAACCCAAGATCTTGTGCAATTGCACAGTTGAGTCAGTTTTAAATGTGTAGAAGGGTTCCCACTTTCTGAACCCACACATTCTTGTCTTGAGCTCTCCCAGGCCAGGGATAAGAGCTGTGAAGTCTTATCTTCACCCACCTTTCATCTGCTTCACCTTAGCCCCTCAATGGCAAGGTTAAGAGCGCATTCACCCAGTTCCAGAGGTTTGTTTGTTGAGGTTGATATGACCCCTTGACTAAAACCTAACCCTTGTTTGAGCCACTTGTTTGTGTATAGCGTGTGCTATCTGTGCTTGTAGGATTGTTCGACTTGCTTCCTGTGCAAGATAGGATTGTTTGACTTGCTTCCTGTGCAAGTTAGGATTAGTTTAGACTTGCTTCCTGTGCAAGTCAGGTTTTGCTTGGCTTGCTTCCCGTGCAAGTTAAGTGTGTGTGGCTTGCTCCCTGTGTGAGCCATACTTAGGATAGGTTGGCCCTTGTGCCATTTAGCTAGAAACCTTAACTTAGGGATGATTTGCATGATAACATCTAGGCTCGAGTCGTAGTCTCCCTAGTTGTGTCTCCCTCTGTTATCTGGTTAGGCTAGTCCTTTATCCCTGCGTAGGGGAACTACATCGCCCTGATCTTCACACCAGATGAAGTATGTAGGCAGGAGATTGAGCTGATCTCTCCGGGCGCCCTTTTCTTTCCTTTGTGTGTATTGTCTGACCTTTGCTAGGCTCGAGTCTGTGACTCCTTAGCATTTGTTGTCTGTCTGTTTGTGTGTGTTTGACAGTTATAGGCTGAGTCCCCGACTCCCTATCAACCTGTTGTGTTGTTGTGTGCTTGGAAGCCGATGTAAGTCCATCGAGTGGCATTTGGGTTCCAGTGTGTGTGTGTTTAGGTTCGGATGTCAATGTAAGTCCAGTGATTGGCATTTGGGCTCCACGTTTGCCTCTTTGCGTGTGTTTTAGGTTCGGATGCTGACATAAGTCCAGTGATCGGCAGTCGGGCTCCACGTTTGCCTGTGTGTGTCTTGTTTGTTTGTGTGCGTGTCAGCCGAGCTACGAATGCTCTGATTCTTCTTCGTCCAAGAAGATACGTATGCATAGGATGCGATATCCTAGCGAGCATGTGTCGTTTCCCCAGTCCGAACTACTTCGACTCTGATGTCTATGCCTGATAGACTAAGTAGGCCCAGGATGCGACATCCTGCCGAGTCAGTTTCAGTCAGTTTTCTTTTGTCTCTTTTCAGCCAGTGTGTGTGAATATTTGAGCAGTGTTTAGCAACCAATTTTCCTTTCTAGTGTGCGTGGATCCCGTAGAGTACTACGGATGCGTAGGGGTGCGAATACCTTCCCTTCGCATAACCGACTCCCGAACCCATTCTCTTTGGTCGCGAGACCATGTTCTTTCCTAGGTTTACTCTGAGCGTTTCCTTTCCCTCTTTTGGGATAAATAACGCACGGTGGCGGCTCTGTTGTTCTTTCTTTTCCCGCCGGTTTTTCGCGCGATGCGACACTTATCAAACGTGAATCAAGAGGATGTGATCGAGTTTATCCAAAAGCAGAATCCAACGGCGTCTGCTGGTCGAAAAACCAGGTATCGAGCATTAAGTTATGTTCTTTTGGGTATAGAGTTGTTTAAAAGGTCTCCTGAGGGAGTTTTGCTTAAGTGTCTCAGTGAGTCAGAGGCATATTTAGTCGTTTCGACTATCCACAGTGGGGCGTGTGGGGCACACCAAGTTGGTCATAAGATGAAATGGCTTTTGTTTCGCCAAGGGATGTATTGGCCTACCATGTTGAAAGATTGCATTGAATTTGCAAAGGGGTGCCAAGAATGTCATATACATGCAGACATACGACATGTTCCTGCAAGAGAATTGCACTCTATCATCAAGCCTTGGCCATTCAGAGGTTGGGCTTTAGATTTAATTGGGGAAATTTGACCACCATCATCTAAAAGTCAAAGATATATACTGATGGGCGTTGATTATTTTACAAAATGGATCGAAGCTATACCCTTACCGGACGTGAATCAGGAGGATGTGATCGAGTTTATCCAAAAGCATATTATTTATAGATTTGGAATCCTAGAGACCGTCACAACAGATCAAGGGTCAGTATTCACTGTTCGAAAAATGCAAGAATTTTCTAAAGAAATGGGTTTCAAACTTTTAACTTTGATGCTGAAGCTGCTAATATTCATTACAATTAAAAGTTTACTTTGACGCTAACAAAGTTAAAGTTAAAAGTTTAATGGGCCCCTTAACTTTTAACTTTGGGTCAGCTCAGGCTAATGGACTAGTTGAAGCTGCTAATAAAGTGATCATTGGTTTGATTAAAAAATATGTGGGGAAGAAGCCTAGAAATTGGCACAAAACCCTAGATCGGATTTTGTAGGTATGTCGTACCTCTCCCAAAGAAGCCACTAAGTCGATCCCTTTTCGACTAACTTTTGGCCATGATGTTGTTCGACCAGTAGAGATTCACTTACAATCTATAAGGATTCAAAGGCACCATGAACTTCCAACAGAGTCATATTGGAGTATGATGCTGGATGAATTGGT
The DNA here is from genome assembly GCF_024323335.1 of Lathyrus oleraceus. Lineage (NCBI taxonomy): Eukaryota > Viridiplantae > Streptophyta > Magnoliopsida > Fabales > Fabaceae > Lathyrus > Lathyrus oleraceus. Next base: position 195,616,720 of record NC_066585.1, read on the forward strand.
TGACTTAGATGAAGAAAGGTTAAATGCCTTGGAGTTATTAAAACTCCAGATGAAGAGAAAGAAAATCTCTTATAACAAGAGGGTGAAAGTCAAAAGTTTTTCGCTTGAAGACTTGGTCTGGATAGTGATCCTTCCAATGGATCGAAAGAATAAAGCCTCAGGAAAGTGGTCCCTAAAGTGGGAAGACCCCTTTCAGATTTTGCAGGTATTTTCTAATGGTGCATGTGAAATCGAAGAGCTTAATGAAGATAGGAGGATTCTAAGAGTAAATGGGAAATATTTTAAAAAAACATACCAGTACTCCAAGAGATAAAAATAAGAGACGAGTAGTTATATATAAGTGGATCAAAGTCAATATGGTAAAAATGCCAAAATGGTTACATTAGATTCAAAGGCCCAAAGGGCCAATATTCATTACAATTAAAATTTCTCATTACATTAAAAATAGATAAAATGGAAAGGAGAAAAAACTAGAAAGGTAGGTTGGCCTTGATCTGAAGGTACTTGGCTTTAAGAAGCTCCAGACGTTTCTCACATAAAGAGCTCTTCGATTGAAGGAGTTTGAGGTCAGACTCAAGTTGTCGAGCCTGTTCGACAAACTCCATGCCAAATTCTAGCTCTTTAGCCATCAAGGCATCATCAAACTCCAAGAGTTGACTTTTGCTTTTTTCTGCATCAGAAATCTTCTCCTGAAGTTCTTCTATTTGCTTCCTCCAAGAAGCAATGTCACAATCATGGTCTTTGATTTTTTCTTTGTTCTTTTGTTTAGTCTGCTCCAATTCCATCACCTTGTTGGTAGACTCGGTGGCAGCATCCTAGGCAGCAGCCTTGGAACCAGACTTCTTCTCAATTTCTCCTGTAAGCTGAGGTAGCAACTTATGATCCGCGACAACTTGGTCGATCATAATACCTATCTCCAATATAACATTGGCAACTTCAGGAGAAGTTTCCAGCAAGTCGACTTGGTTCAGAAGATCCTTTAGGGTCAAAGGGGCAGAAGGATCAACCAACATCAGCAGGAACAAGTCGCCTTTGAAGACTTTGTCTTTAATCTTGGAAAGTATTTCATCTGCAGGAGTGCTTGAAGGTTGATATTCAGACACCGAAGTAGTGCTAAGACTTTTTTCAGAGGAACTTTCCTTACAGCTTAACATAGCCTTCAAATACTCAAGGGGTTGGCTTCGTTTTAGAATAGCCAATCTTTTTGTAAAAAGGCCCCCATCACTACTTATCGAAACTCCTCCCGTTGGAACAACTGCAATAGTCAGAGTGACAAGAGTTTGATTTTGAGCCAGCTGTTTGCTTGTATCAGCCTCTCTCCCTTCAAAGCCTTCATCATCGCCAGTTAATGGGATTTGGTTGCCTTTGTTCTCCTCCTCCATAATCGTATCCTCGACGTTGCCACCTTCCCCCCGGGGATTGATTGTTCCTTCGACATTGTATAAATCGTCTTCAGGAGTATCTCCCTCTTCAACCAATTCATCCACAACCATGGGTTTTGGGTTCCCTCCAGCCTCACCTTCTTCAATCGAAGCATTTTCATGATTTGAGTCGCTAGTGTGAGAATGTTGAGTAGCAATTTTCGGTGGTGAAGCATCAAGGCCACCAGAAGGAGGTTGGTTAATCTCACTCATAGAGCCTTTTTCAGATGATGGTCGATAAGTGGATTCGCCAACACTATTTAAGACATTTGTTATAGAGGCTTGCACGGAGGAAGTTGTAGTTTTGGTTTGAACGACGGTGCTTGCGCCACCCTGAGATCAACACAATTAAAAACCATGAATGTTGAAAGATGGCGAATAAACTATATAAGGTAAAGTGAAGTTTATTTTACCTTCTCAACTTCGACACCAGGGCTAGAGTTGTCACTCTCACTTTGGGTCGCTTTTATCTTCTCCATTTCTTCAGGAGTAGGCTCTTGGATAGTAAGTGCATAAGGCCTCTTCTTCGGAAGTTTTACTGGAGGCTGGCTTGAAGTGTCGGTGGCCTTCGGCTGCTGCTTCCTCTTCCTGGAAGTTAGGTCGAGAACTGGCGGCAGATCCTCTTCGTCAAACTCTATTATGACGGGGATTTCAGCAGGTTTTTGGATTTTGATGGGGCTTACAGAAGGCTTTCGAGTAGCCTGAGTTAAGAATGGGAATGTCAACATCATTAAACATAACAAAAGCAAAATAAATGATAAAGCAAAAGTATACCTTTATAGGCTTGCTACGTCCCCCAGACTTCGATTCGACTAGACTCTTGTTGATGGGTTTCTTAGGTGGAACTCTGATGGCTAAATAAAAAAGTATCATAAAGAAGTTAGTGTTAACTAAGAGTAAATAGCCTGAAAAAGGAATGTGCTTAGAGGGAAACCCCCTGTGTCACACCTTCATATATGTCCGATTCGATTCGGACATCTTCGATCTCTATATGAAGATGCCCTTTGAAACTGTCTAGAGTATGCTTAGTCGCAACCACCCGCTGAGCTTTTTTCTGGGATTGTTGTCGAAGTATTTTAATGGAGTCTTCACAAATAAACCAATCTGGAAATGGAGGGGCAAGAGCCATTCCAAAGTCAGCATTAGGCAGTGGAGGAAATTTTGAGGGAAATAATTCAAGAGCCACTTCATAGCATTTCTCATGTGGAACGTATGAAGGAATCTTTAGATATTCCATTTTCTTTGAAAAAAATTCTTTGAGTGTGACAGCTGCTTCGCGGATGGTTTGACTAAGATCATCAAGCCTATAGACAGTTTCAAAGTAGTTTTGAAAAACTTGGGTTTCTTTTATAAGCGTGTAAGTACCTTTTTTGGTCTTTTCATGCACAAGAAGAAAAGACTTGTCAAAGAGTTGAATGAAGGAAGAGACATAACATAATTCTTCAATGTAGTATTTAGTCCACCATCTCCCAAACTCTCGAGTGCAGAGGAAGTTAGGCTCGAAGTTAAAAGGAGTAAGTTGGATTCTACCAGTGTATCTGACTATTTTCTTGTGGGCAATAACTTCATTGTGGACTGCATTATGGAGAAGAAGGCTACCCTTTTTGTCATACAGACACTTTGGAAGAACCTAAATTAACCCAAATTGTCGAGCGACAAGGTTGGGTTGATAGGTGATCAAAGTAACCTGAACTTTTGAAGGATTAAGTCGAAGGGTTAGAATCCTGGGGGTCAAGAAGGCTTCCCAAATCAATAAAGATTATGTTTCTTGTTTCTTGGATGGAGATGGGAAAGTCCTAGTAAACCATTTTGGACCGTACTTTCTGAAGGCAAATGGGGCCATGCTCAAAGTGAAAACATGGCGCTTGGCGAACATCATTATGTAGCTCATGAAAGTCGGTTGAAGGGCTTGTCCTTCATCATTAGGAGTTAGCTGAGCCAGTCTAGTGCCTTCGACCCTTCTGTTTTTAATCTCCTCAGCTTCTTCGTTAATGAGGCCTTTGTTCGGCATACTAGCCTCGAAGGTGGCATTGAACCAGAGTTGCAATAGCCAAAAAGGGACAGAAAGGAGAAGATTCCATTTGTCGCCCAAATTCTTCAATTGAGCGACTCCATCGCTCAATGACTCATATAGACTTGCCAAGATCATCTCACTTAGACAAATATCATGCCCAACATGTAGTTGATTCACCAAAGTGAGATATTTCTTGGCAGCTTGCAAGGATTTTGAACAAAAGACAGAATGAGACAACCACAAGGCCAAGAAAGCTATATGCTCCACATCGGAGACGGTGTCAATATCCTTATCGTAATAATGGGCAGTGTGCGTCGAATATGCTGCTCGAGTGGTCGAAAAGGATATGGTGTCTGCAGCATCGATGTCAGGATCATAGGTATATGCAGTAGGTTTTAGCCCTGTGATAGCAGCCAGGTCGAAGAGGGTTGAAGTGGCCATACCACAAGGAAGGTGAAAGGTATAGTGTGTACAGTACCAAAAGTACAATGAAGAAATCAACATAGATGTGATACACTCTAAGTCTAGCTTCGACAACATGATCAGGTCATAAATGCCTGTGTCTTTCCAATCCTGAGATTTAGCTTTCTCTACTTTCTTTAACCAATCTAGATAATCAGTGGGATCTTTGAATGTGGGGGTAGTGTGGAAATATATGAATCCATTATTCATAAACCTTAAATTTATAACATCACTAGCCTTAGGGTTTTCAGTGGTGGTTATTCCAGTCCTAGGGTTTTTTGCTTGCCCTATAGGCTTGCATTTGTGATAAGAAGGGAAAAAAAACTCTCTAAGCTTACTAGAATCAATATCTAAATCAGCTAGAGGTCCAGATAATGCATGATTCTTTATATAAATAGAGACGGGAATGAGTACCTGAGAAGCATAAATTCTGCGTTGTTCCTCCGTTTTGGGCTCTGGTATGTATTGTCGGTTACCAACAGCGAGTGGAGCAGACATTGTAGTGAAAGGAGGAAGCTCTGAGATCTTCTTAGGAGCTTTTGTTTTGGTGGTTGTGGTCTTGATGGATACACCTGCTTCTTTAAGGGCTTTGCTTGAAGTTGCCATTTTGGAGATTGAAAGAAATTTGGGTTTTGGTTGAAGATTGTTTGAAGAGGAAAGACTAGAGTGTTTGGGAATTCAGAAAGCATAAAATGTGAATTGGGTAAGTTTATGGGTTTTATAGGCGTGCTTGGAAGAGAAAACGCTTCAAATCAACATTAATGGTTGACAAGTTAGTGGGACACGTGTCTTCCTTGGGTAGTGTGATGAAGATGTTAATTAATGTCTGAACACATGATTTCCTAGAGTCTAGGAAACATGATGAGTGAAAAGATCCGGCTGTGGGCTGAAAAGACGTGGTTAGGAAAAAGATAATGATGACCCTGATGTCACCAGACAATTGGAGAAACTGAAAAGTTTTGCAACGTTGGAACACTTGGCACAATGTCAGAGTTGTAAAGGCGTCGAAAGAAGGTCTCAAAAAATATCTTTTTCTCTCATATATCGAAAATAATATTTTTGGAGGGAAATTTGTTAGCTCATAATTTCGATGCTCATTAAAGAATTACCAAAAAGGAAATCCTATGGAGATGTTTTCGACCAGGAGGTGACGTTCGACCAGGTAGAGGTGTTTTCGACTGGATAAGGGTAATAAGAGTCAGCATGCAGTTGAGACTTCAGAAATATCTCTTAAAGTGGTTGAAGACGGTTTTCGATTGGAGATTCAAAATTCAAATAAAGGAGGGAACTTTGCTCTTATCTAAAAAATTTAAAAGTACACGTGGAGCATAATGGATAGTTACATCCATGCAAGGCGCCATGTGTCTCGACATGATTGAAGGGTTGTCAGAAACGGTTATTTCGATCCAATATAAATAAAGGGTCTTAGTGTTAGGATATAAGGTGTCAAAGTGTGTATAGAGTCTGTAAATTTACCAAGTATTCGTGTGAAGAAGAATCGTAAATCACATAATGTACATTTGTTTACACTATTGTTAGTTATTTTAAAGAAATACAAATTTATCTTTACTTTCCTTCCAGAAATACATTTCTTTACTCCTTTATTCTAAACACTCTTCTTTTACTTCGTCATTTTACAGTCTTAAGATTTCTTTGTTTTAAACGCTTACTTTTACCAGTTGGTTATTGTCATAGTCTTTTAGAATTCCTCTCTTTGATCCATATTAGCCTTTTACTGTAAAGTTTTAATCACTAGTCCCACGAGTACCTTCGAAGTGTTCACGATTACTAAAACTCATTTTCAAAAACAATTAGCACATGTCCTAAGATCAATCTGATCGATCCTGTGAGTAACCAAATTTAGAAATTTGGAAGATCAGCGGTTGTTTACCAATTTTCAAGGTAAACACCTTCATCGTTCTTTACTTTCTTTCTTTCTCTATTGTTCTTCTTTTCATTGTCATTGTGTGGGTGATAACAATCTTGTTCATCAAGATTGACTTAAATTCTCCATAGGTTTTGGGGGATTTCCAACATCTGGTATCAAGAGCTCCAGTTTAATCAATTCGTGGGAAGAAAATAACCATGGCAACGAATCATCCAAACGGGAATTTTCCAGCAAATCTTCTGATTCTCAAGAACAACAATTATGAGAATTGGTTCTAGCAGATAAAGGTTATGTTCTGTTATCAAGATCTTTGGGATCTTGTGAAGGAAGGAGTAACAATGCTTGCAGAAGACGCGACAGATCAAGAAAAGGCTGCACATAAATAATTGAAGGAGAAAGATTATAAAACTCTCTTTACAATCAATCAATGTGTTGATGCAGATAACTTTGAAAATGTTAGTGATGCAGAGTCAGCGAAAGAAGCATGGGAAATTCTAGAGAAATCGTTTGGAGGCGCGAAGAAGGTGAAAGAGGTGAGGTTATAAACACTCAAAAGAAGATATGAATTCCTTTAGATGGAAGACAATGAAAGCATAACTGATTTCTTCACAAAGGTTATGAAACTGGTGAATCAAATCAAGGTATGTGGAGAATTGTTGAAATCAAGATCTATTGTTGGAAAGATCTTGAGGTCGTTGGCTCCAAAGTTCGACCACGTGGTAGTAGCCATAAAAGAGTCGAAGAATTTGTCCAAACTGTCAAAGGAAGAGCTTCAAGGGACGCTTAAATCTCATGAACAAAGAATGGCTGAAAGAGCTGCAGGAATGTGGAAGAATGATATGGCTTTGCAGGCTTAATCAGCAAAAGAAAGGAAAGGCAAAGGAAGTTGGAATGGCAACAAAGGCAGAGGAGACTATAACAATTCAACTGGTCAGAATCAGCAAGGAGGAAACCGGTCGAATCAGAGAAAACCCTGGAACCAAGGAAACCAAAGAGGTGGTTTTGCAGGTAGAGGAAAAGGTGGTGGTCAAAAGTCAGACAAGAGTCATATTCAGTGTTACAATTGTCAGAAGTATGATCACTATTCTAGTGATTGTCCAGAAAAACAGAAAAATCAAGAAACTTATGCAAAGTTGGCGAAACATGAAGAAGAAGAGACGTTGCTGATGGTTACAACAAGAGATGAAGAGATATTCAAGGACCAGTGGTACTTGGACTCAGAATGCTCATCACACATGTCTGGAAGGAAAGATTGGTTTATCAACATAAAACCCTCAATGAAGGACATGGTGAAATTTGCAAATGATAACACTCTAGCAGTTGAAGGTGTTAGTGGTGTTTTGATTATGAGGAAAGATGGCAAGAGGTCAGTAATTTCAAATGTGTTGTACATACCAGGCATGAAGAGAAATTTGCTCAGCATAGGGCAGTTAGTCGAAAAGAACTACAAGGTTTCGATCAAAGACAAGATGATGAGAGTTCTCAACTCAAATGGAAGGTTGATCTTGAAGGCTCCAATGTCTAAGAATAGAACCTTCAAGATTGAGCTTAATGTGATGGAGCAAAAGTGCCTTGTGTCGCATCCGCGAAAAACCGGCGGGAAAACAAGAACAACAGAGAGCCGCCACTGCGCGTTATTTATCCCAAGATAGGGAAAGGAAACGCTCAGAGAAACCTGGAAAAAGCATGGTCTCGCGACCAAAGAGAAAGGGTAAGGGAGTCGGTTACGCAAGGGGAAGGTATTAGCACCCCTCACGTCCGTCGTACTCGACGGGATCCACGTTTTAAAAGAAAGAATAGGTTGCTAAAACACCACACACACACACACCGAAGACAACACAGGTGGGGTTAAGGGGAAGAGAGCTCGATAGGACGTCGTATCCTATGCCTACGTATCTCGTCTGGAACGAGAATCAGAGCTGCCGTAGTTCGGCTTACGCACGCCAAACAAGCAAACAAACACACCGGCAAACATGGAGCCTGAAGGCCAATCACTGGACTTACATCAGCATCCGAACCAAAACGCACACAAGAAGGCAAACGTGGAGCCCGACCGCCAATCACTGGACTTACATCGGCATCCGAACCAAACACACACAAGAAGATAACAAGCAAACACACACAAAAGAAAAAAAAGTGCCCGGAGAGACCTCGCACGGTCTCCTGCCTACATACCTCGTCTGGAACAAGGATCAGGGCGATGTAGTTCCCCTGAAAGGGAAAGAAATTCTAGCCAGAAACCAAGGGGAGACACACTACCAGGGAGCTGTACTCGAGCCTAGTGTTATCATGCATCATTGCCCTATGTTGTGGTTTCTACCTACTTGCACAACAGCAAGCTAATCCTATCCAGGAAGAAAGCAAGCATGCAAGCATCAAAACAAAACAAGCATCTCAAGCAAATATTCACAAAGCACACACTATATCCAGTCAGAAGTGAGGCTCAAACAAAGGGGTTCGACTGCCGAAGCAAGTCATCTGTACAGAGGTAGTATTAGCTCTTAACCTTGCCATTGAGAGGCTAAGGTGAAGCTGATGAGAGGTGAGTGAAGATTAGACTTCACAGCTCTTATCCCTGATCAGGGAGAGCTTCAGACAACGGAGCGTGGGTCCAGAATGGAGGGACCCTTCTACGCTCAAGACTCTGACTCGATTGTGCAACAGCACAAGATCTTGGGTTTGTGTCCCAATGCATCAACACAGTGGTGTGAGCAGAGGGACGACTCAACAGAATAGCGGGGGATAGATTGCATATCCCTTGGATTCCGTCAATTGCCTCATAGAGGTCTTCACCTGCTTGGCACAAAAGTAAACAATCACAAACATCGCCTCTTAAGGAGGACTTCAGACAGTTGCCTGGCCAAGTAACAGGCCAGGTATTCCAGACTACATGAAGTATAGAGATTCTACCTCAACTGGTTTAAAAACCAAGCAGCAGCAAGCAAGTTCTTAAAGAACTGTAAGCGACTAAATGTACCTGAAATCAATCAAGTATCATCAGTACTCAGACAAACCAACAATAAACAGCAAAAGTCAATCTATACAGACAATACAAGTTAATGCACAAAAGTGCAAGCCATGAGCTCAAGCTCAAGCATCAAACCTACAACACAAAGCCAATGTTAGTTCACAACATCAAACAAAACTCAATTTAATCAACTTGCACTTTTTCCCTTAAGCCTTTTGCATTTCAACCTAAAAATCCACACCAAATGTGAGAAACTAGACCACTAGGCCAAGCCTAGGGTCCAAAGGGGATAAAAAATCCTAAACAGCAAGTGCAAACCAACCAAAATCACATTCAAACAAATTAAAAGCAAATGCAATTGGTCCCATGCTCATATCAATCACCATTATCATTTTATGCACAATTTAACATCAAACATGCAATTTGCAACTCCAAAAGTCCAAACAGAACTATCTCACTCAAAAGCATACCAAAACAATTCAATTAATTCCACAAAAATTCACATCTAAACAGGACACATTCAAGGTACAGCATGTCAATTTTCAGCTCAATTGGACAAAAGAAAGTAGGTCAATGAGAATCAAGAAGTCCAGACACATTTATTCAAGCCAAAACAAGGCATTCAAACAAGCATCATCTTCCATAAATCATAAAACAGTGACAACATATTAGAAATGAATGGGATCAAAACCATGATGTCCTATAATGTGTCTACAATTCTCACACCAAATTTCATCTTCATCCAGTACAATATGAGAATTTTACAAACAAAATGCCAACATGTGTCACACAATGTTACCAAATGAGCATACAGAGAAGGAAAATATCAATCAATTAGAAAATGACATCAAAAATTCCAGAAAAATTCACATGTTATCTTGACATATCAATGTTCATTCACACAAACAACTAGAGCAATTCAACATTCCTAGGCCAGGCAAATAAAATCAGAAAGTGGACCTAGCTTGGTGTGACACAAATTGTCACACCTCTAATCAAAAATTTATATCTCCTCAACCAGGTATCCAAAATTCACAAACTCCACATGAAAATCACCATCAACATGTCCAGATTAAGCACAAAAAGTTTCATCCATTTCTTTAAAGGTATGAGCATTTCATGATGGTTTTGGCAAAACATACAAAATATGACACATGAACAAAACCAATAGGCCAATTAAATTTCCACACGTGCAAAAATTTCACAAAAATCACCATAAAATTCTACACATCCTCATGAGCATGGCACAAAAAATTTCACAAAAATTGGATGAATTTTGAAGCATCTATGAATTTTTAAAGATTTGTAATCAAAAATGAAAATGAAAAGAAATAGAAATAATATAATTAATTAAATCCAATGGCATTTTTGCAATTTTGAAGCAGTACGCCAAAACGGCGTCGTATCCATACACGGCCAGGAAATGTTCCTATTGGCTAGCAGGCGCGGCAAACATCTTTTGAAAACCAGGCCAGGCGAATCGAAGATCAACACGTGTTATCTTCGTGTTCTTCACCAAAACAAATTTCAGAAAATGCAGAAAATTGAAGAACATCGAATCTTCATCAAAATCAACAAATGGATAACCAAAAGAACCGCATGAACATGTAGATTCCAAATATGTAACTCATGTAACCTAATTCCTACCACAACTCACGGATCGATCATTTAAAATTTCACATTCAAACATTCAAAGCATGATAACTCAACCTACAGTTCACCAATTCAAAAACTAAACACATCATGATCATCTACATTGAATGCACTACAATAAGCATATGATAATTCAAGAAATGGTGAGATTCGATTTTATGCACCTTGAATGAAGACAGTGATGATTCGTGATGTTTCTTGACATAAAAGCCTCAAACAGATGCGTGCCAAGGTCGAGGAAGTTGAATGGAATGCGTGACTTAGCTCAAAGTTACTCCAATTGCAAGAATTTTCCAATCACCATTGTTGACCTTACTTTGAGCAGTGGAGATTCAGAAGCTTTTGGCAATGGCTTTATCAAAACAGATGAAGATCTAGGTCCATGGAGCACGAAGCAAAAAGAATTACTCAAATTGGTGAAGAATTGATGAAGTTTCGATCCAAAATGTTGAATGAAGGTTCTTGAGATTTTGGAGAAAATGGAGGGAAAAGTAGTTACAGTTCTTGAAAATTTCAATTGTGATTAGCATTCTGTTACAATTATGATTAAATACCAATGCCTTAATCCTCCTCTTAATCTAAATTAGCCAAAATGAGTTAATTAGTGTAATGCCATTTTCTTAATGCAAGGGCAAAAGTGACATTTCACATTAGGCCATGTGACAGCAAGGTGCCAGCTCAAACATCTTCTAATTGTCATTTGGAGTGTGTTGGCTTTGGTCTCATGTCAACTGGCCTTGTATTTCTCATTTTCACTATGCCATGCCAAAAATGCACTTTAAGTGAAAGTTCAAAAATAACCTAGCCAAATATTGATCCTTGACATCTCATGACAGTTGGAACAAGCTTCAATTTGCATTTGGAATGTGTTGCAAAAACTCCCATTCCAAAATTCCAAGTATTTCTCAAGTTGGACCATTTTGCCCTTGGATTTAATTAGTGCACTTGAAAATTAACCTTTTGCATTGACCATTTTTGATGAATTTTGATCATGCACCATGAAAGTACATGTGAAATGGAGTTTGCTCATAAAAAGATCACTCATTTTGGACACTCCATGTGAAAGTTATGCCACTTTGATTATAGGTCTTTTTTGAAATTGAATGGACGATAACTTGCCAACCATGCATGGGAATTTCAAGTTCTTGGACTTTTTGGAAAGGTGAGAGCAAGATCTACAACTTTCATGTTGAACAAATTTTCATTTGAAGCTTTTTTGGACATGTAATTTTATGGTGAAAAACTTTCCATTTTTGGAAACTTCCATTACAAGTCACTTTCTATTTTTGGCAATTTTCCTCCTGACTTTATTTTCTTCATTCTTGAGCTTTGACATGTCAAATAACACTTGTTTCAACATGAATGAAGAGTATCCAACTCTCTCCCACCTCCAAATCCATAAAATCAAGCACAGTTGACCACAGTTGACTTTTCAACTGATAGATGAATTTGGCAATGCACTGATCAACTTGAGCCCCAATCCTCTGATGAAATGGCTCAAGGATGAAACCCTAGCCTCCATAAGCTCAATACAACCATGAAATGATCCCCATATCCATCATAGACCCCATCTCCTTGCTATGCCCTGATTGGCCCAATGCAACTGATTAGGGTTGACCAGTGGTCAAAACCCTAATCCCAAAGCATCTGATCAAACTCTTGAACTTCTTGGATGATAACAAGACCATGATGATGATGATGTATCACTCCAACCAAGATGTAGCCCAATCCCTTTGAGAATCAAAAACCCTAATTTGGACTTCCATCCTCAGATGATTAATGATCAGTCCATTCAATCAATGAAACCCTAGCTTGCACATTAGTCCCTTATCTTTTGACCAAGACTTTTGAGGGATGACTTGCACAATGTAACCACATGATATGCAATATGCAATGCCTAATGACCTAAAAATGTTATGCAATATGTTATGCTAGTCCCAAGAGAGGAGGGCAAATTTTGAGGTGTTACAGCTGCCCCTATTCAATCCACTGTGAACCTGTCGATATGAATAGCCTCGGCTTTCAGACGATCAGGATGAAGAGTGATTGAATACCAAGAACAGACGAACAATTTGCACTCTGATGGGAAAATAATTAACAACGCCTGTCAGAATCGGCGAAGAACACAATCTTGAAACAAAAATCTGTCTGGAACGGAGAAAGTCGGCTTGAATACCGAAACAACAACATCAACCTGGATACCAAAATAAATGGTAGCACAGGGATAACCATGGTCTGAACACCACACATCTGCTGGGGATTATATTTCTTTTTGACTTTCTTGAACCCCGAAAAATTTTCTTCCTTTTTTATTTTCTTGAACCCCGAAATATTCTTTTGCGCAAATGATCCCGGATCACTGCATTTGAACCCCGTTCTCCTGTTTGCCAAAATAATGAACCCCATTCTCCAGTTTGAACCCCCGTCGCCTGACGATTACTCGCGATCGCCAATGTGAACCCCATCTCCAGAAAACACCTCGTGTCTCCTTTTCTCCATTTGAACCCCGCTCTCCAGAAAATGCCTCAACACTTCCCTTTCTCCATTTGGACCCCGTTCTCCCATCTCGCGTGGTAATTCCGCTGGCACCGTCGGAAATAACACCAAACACCACTCTGAGGGCGACATGTCAGAGGGTACACCTTCGACCAGACATTAACCAATGACCGGGAAGAAACTCGACGTTTACTGGACCTCGAATCAATGATGTTGACAGACATCAAACAATGATGTTGACAGGACATCGAATCAATGATGTTGACAGGACATCAAACAATGATGTTTACAGGCATCAAACAATGATGTTGACAGGACATCGAACAATGATGTTGACAGGACATCGAACAATGATGTTGACAGGACATCAAACCAAACTCAACCAGACACTTACTGATGACTGGGAAATAACTCGATGCTTACTGGACATCGAACAATGATGTTTACAGGCATCAACCAATGATGTTTACGGGCATCGAACAATGATGTTGACAGGACATCAAACCAAACTCAACCAGACACTTACTGATGACTGGGAAATAACTCGACGTTTACTGGACATCGAACAATGATGTTTACTAGCACCAAAGAAAGCTCGACCAGACACTTACTGATGACTGGGAAATATTGTTGCTCCAAACTCACAATGCTGAACTCCTCGGAATATCGTCTTCACTGTACGGCAAAACCAAGTCTCAAGCGGTAACCACGGCTCGAGTCGCGCTGATCGCGTAACATTTCTATCTCTGTCCGACGGAAAAGTTTCCTCCAGCATCGCACTACTGGGGAATATTGCTGATCTGATGTCATGATGCTAAACCCATCAGAGTAACATCTTCCAACTTCTGTCGAAACCACCTCAAGACGGATACCACAGCTTGAGACTAGCCTATGCTTGCAATGATGCATGACTTTCTCTGCGTAATGCTCCACATTCATGGAAATGCTACGCGATTTATTATATATATATATTTTTATGCAATATGCTATGCTTATCTACATGATGAATGCATAAAAAGTATCCCCCTCAAGGGACTCTTCTGGGGAGCACGAGACACTCTGCTGAGGAACTCGACAATACTCCGATCACCACCCTGCTGGGGAATAGCACTGCTGCTGGGAAAAGGATCCCTTGCTGGGGAATAGCACCTTTGCACCTGACCCACTCGGGAAACTGCTGGGGATAAGAACCACCAACGCCCTGTGGGGATACAACAATCTTCGACTTGCTGAGGATATAAATCTCGACTCTGCTTGGAGAACCCTCACAGATACCTGACGACTTCACTGGGGAAATGCTCACAGATACTCTGCTGGGAAACAGCCACCTCCAGGCCTGACAACTGGGGAAGCATCGATCTGATACCTGCTGGGGATAACCATCCTGACCCTGCTAGGGAAGCGAATGCCACTCCGCTGGGGATTACCCATGCAATCCATAGGTAGAATCAACTCAGCTGGGGATGCAAATATCAGTCTACTACGGAAACTCATTCGATCCACTGGTAGGATGAACACTGCTGGAGATATATTTCATTGAAACCCGCTCCACTCGGGGATAGCAACCTTCGGGCCTGGCTGCTGAGGAAACACCGTTTTAAACCTGTCGGGGATAACCATCATGGCTCGGCTAAGGGATCCACAGACCTTGGATCTGCTGGGGAGTTAGTCCTCACAACTCTGCTTGGGGACCTAGCTGGGGGAAATGAGAAGAGTTGGTACAGAACACCCGTCGACTCGTCGAACCACGGTATCCGCCTCCCAATCTCGTATCAGCTTTCCACTTTTGAGAACTCCCAGACTCGTCTGGACCTTTTCTGCTCCATCATCTTGTATTCCCAATCGCTCCGCGCTCGACGGAGAGCGAACTCCTGGGGACTATACAGACTTTTCAATTTTCCGACTTTGAAGAGTCTTCTTGATTAATTCCAAAGGTCGTCGGACGTCTCAACGTCTCTTCATCATCCCTTCATTCGTCCCTGATTGGACCCTGCGGGGAATTTCCACAGACTTTCCAATCTTCCGATTTTGAAGAGTCTTCTTGATTATCATCAAGGATCATCGTACGTCTCAATGTTTTCTCGTCATCCCTTCATATTCATTCGTCCCTGATTAGACTCCATGGGGATTTCTTTTATCAAAAGCTTCCACATCACAACCTGCAAGTGAGTGAAAATACCTAACAATTCCTGCAAAACAGATCGTTAGATAAAACCATGCCCCAGGCGTGTCAAGATTTCAACACTTGGGTCACTCAATCCTTCCGAATAAGATTTCAAGTTTTCAATCTTATAAACATGCATTGGAAGGGACCTATATGTCTTAAAATGCAAGATTCTTTATCGCAAACAATTGGATGCTTTTGCAATCAGAGCGGTAATGAAAACAAAAACAAAATTATTTGACTGAATATGCATTTTATTGATTGGAAATTGTGTGGCTCAAATTGAGCAATACAAAGGAAGCAATTCCTGAAAAGAGGTAATTGCGCACAAAAGGAAAAATCTATCCTAATGGCAATGTGAAACTCGTGATCTCATCGAGTTCCAACTCGGTTACACCCCATATGTCCTCAGACTCTCCGTGCCTTCTGCCTTCTGAACAAGACGTTTCTGATTGATCCCTACCGGGTATTATCCATGATGCTTTAACCAAAGCGCAAACGATCATGCCAGACGCAGTTGTTCGTTTCAATCCCTCTTTTGCCTGGACCGCCCTTTCGGGTTTTCAGTCCACCGGGATACCCATTTTTGCCCAAGTCGCCTTTTCAGGTTTTCGACTTGCCGGGTGTACATTTTTCACTTTTATCCCTAATTTTTGCCCGAACCTTTTCCTTTCTTGTTTTTTGGTTCGCCGGGATGCCCATTTTTGCCTGGACTATTTTATTCTTTTCGTCCAGCGGGTCTTTTTACACGAAGTATTTTTTAACTGCGTCCGCATTCACAGGGGATGGAAAATCTTCACCATCCATGGTCGTTAACAACAAGGCTCCGCCAGAGAAAACCTTCTTGACCACGAATGGACCTTCATAATTCGGCGTCCATTTGCCCCTTCGATCGTTTTGAGGAGGAAGGATCCTTTTCAGCACCATATCACCAACATGATATACCCGAGGTCGTACCTTCTTGTCAAAAGCACGCTTCATCCTTTGCTGGTATAACTGTCCATGACAGATGGCTGCCAGCCGCTTTTCTTCAATTAGGTTCTCTGAGTGAGAAAGGCGTTTGCCCCAGTAAATGTACGCATCGAGGTTCGGCACCCAGGATACCAACTTCGTACTCAGCCACCATCGTTGGTGCATTCAACTGTCATCCTGGCCACAAAAGGAACATGAGATCCTTTTGGCGTAACCATAGCAGCACTAACTCCTTCACATTAACCCCATCAGACATCAGAATCCGTTCGGATTCAGGGTCAAGCCCCTCCTCCGGGATCGGTTACTCTCAATCTTTCGATTGGAGCACCTCGAGATGTCCTCATCAGGGAACTCAAACTTCATCGGTTGATAATTCTCCACGGGTTGTTGGGCGAGGTAATCAGACAATACACTCCCCTTGATTGCTTTCTGAGAGGTATATCGAATATCTTATTCAATCAAAATCATTGGCCCTTTCGCAACCCGTCCGGTCATTGCTGGCTTTTTCAGAAATCTACCTGATCAGATCCATCTTGAAATCCACAAAGTGGTATGAACCAGCATATACTGTCTCAGTCGGCGAGCAGCCTATGCCAAAGTACATCAAGTTTTCTCGAGCAGTGAGTGTATTGTTTCACAGTCGGTAAACTTTTTGCTTAGGTAAATTGCATGCTCTTTTCGACAAGACTCGTCATGCTGACCCAATACACCTCATAGACCCCTCGAGGGCTGTCAAGTACCAGATTAACAATCTCTCCCCATAGGGAGGCATCGGAATCGGACGCTCCTGCGACTTATTCTTTTATTTTTCAATGTGCCCCTTGGCAATCATTATTTCACCTGACCGTTTGATCTTTTTTTTCCTTGAATGGGTTCCCACATGGCTGTTAGGTGAGATGTGAACCATGACATGTAGTTCAATTTACCCAGAAGACCACGAACCTCTCTTTCCGTTCTCGGTTCAGGCATTTCTTTTGTTATTTATTTATTTTTTTTAGCAGGATCAACCTCGATTCCTCTCTTACAATGAATCCCAACAGCTTACCGGACTGCACTCTGATAGTGCACTTATTTGAATTCAACCTCAGTCTGAATTATCTCAACTGGTCAACTTAGCTTGGCCAGATCCACCAGATGCCCCTCTTCTGTCTGGGACTTTGCTAACATGTCATCAACATAGCATTCAATTTCATGATGAATCCTATCATGAAACAAAGTCACCCTGGCTCTCTGATAAGTAGCACCGGCGTTCTGCTTCTCTAGAGGACAATCTTCTCTCCATGGTAGTTTGTGCACAACGACACCGGTATCCGACCCTGGCATATCCTGACATGACCAGGCGAAGGTATCCACATGCTTTTCCAACAGGACTACCATTCTGCTCTCGACTCGCCTCTGAAGCGGCCCCAATTTTTTCCTTCCTGACCTCGGCGGTGCTTGGAATAACAACCTCAACCCGCTCCTCGTGCGGCTGAATCACCTTCTTCTCTTGTTTTGACAACCTGGCTAATTCCAGCAGTTCACAATCTTCTTCGCCTTCTTCTTCGGCATGATAAATCGGATTGTCGAAGTCATGTGAGGTGTAACCAAATTGTTATCAACGAGATCCGGAGAATTATTTTTGAATTCGGAACGAGACAAATCAAAAAAGAGAAAAATGAAAATAAACATTGCCATTTTTATTTGTTTTTAAACTGCAAAAATAAATGAAAAACAGGGAACACCGCTTTTTGACTGAAAAACATCCATTCATTAATGATGCAGAAATATTGCAAATTATGAACATGAGGTGACCCTTACAATGAACCATTACGTGTCGGGCAACACATATGGCTTTCATGCAAATAAAACTGAAAACAAGAAATTATTACTCTTCAAGTAGAGCGACAGTGATGATCTTTTTCAGGCCTTCCAGTTGCCTGGTACGCACGCTTTTATCCACGACTCCAGCTCACAGTCGCTGTCAGTCTCTTCCCCCATCGCACAGATGCGATCTGAATTTCCAGCAACTACACTCCCCATCACCTGACCATGCGCCTGCATGGGATTGGCATTAGCATTCAATGACAATGTAAAATTGAGGGCCCTGGAATCCACCAGATCTTGGACAGTATGCTTGAAGGCTCTACAACCCTCAATGTTATGCCCAGGCGCACCAGAATGGAATTCACACCTGGCGTTCTCATCATAGTTAGGTGGCCTCTGATCAGGTTTCAACGGAGTTAACATCCTCAATTGTACCATTCCGAGATCTTTCAACTTCTTCAACAGAAGAGCATACGGCATGGGTGGCTTGTCAAAATGAGGATCAACCCCCTTTCCTCTCACTTGGTTCCCAGCTCTCTGTGCTCTCTGTTGAGGGAACTGATGCTGCTGTTGTACCGACTGATTACCAATAGGAATCATTACCGCAGCAGTATGCTGGTAGTAATGACCCCTACCGTGTCCTCTCTGAGCATGGACATTCACAGCACTCGCACCATCCTCCTTCTTATGCTGACCATCACCAAAGGATTTCTTCGTTCCAGACGACGAAGCATTTCCTGGTATTTTCCCTTCCTTCAACCAGTCTTCAATCCTCCCCACCTTCTCGGCAATGACTTTCTGCCCCAAGGCGAACTCTTGCATGACATTGATCAGCTCTCCCATCTTCTCTTTTAGCTCGAGAATATCGGCATTAGGCGGATTCATCGTTCCTGTGTCAATCAAACAGGTTAGAAACTGATACCTGCAAAACAGAAGACGAGTTATTATGATCATGCATGAATGCAATGTCCATCCACATGAGGAACACTTTGTCTCTTGATCCTAGCTTCATTGAGACAAATAATAATCCGGCAACAATATTCTGATATTCAGCATTTGATTTCATCATACAGATCAGAGATATATGATTCAGCAAAATACCGCCCAACCATGTGTGTGCTTGTGTGAGTGCATACGGTAAAGCAAATAAAGCTTGAAGATCAATCACTGAATGAAAAATCACCATCACATAGCAAAATGCACCATAAGTGCCATAGTCACACATCAAGCTAATACAAATCCAATACAATTCTCCAGAATCAGGAAAGAAATACAAGCAAATGAATTCCGTCAACAAGCCTGACGGTAATCCACACAAATAAGAAAGATCTAGCCGGATGAGGGTCCCACAGACGGCCCTACATCATCAACCATCCTCGCGAACTCTGCGGCGAACCTGAGCTCGGTGTTCTCCTGTTGTAATCTCCCCACCTCTTTCTGGTGAATCTTCATCTGCCTGAAGTAGTGATCTCTCTCAGCAATGTAATGATCTCTCTCGGTGATGATCTTCACATTCTCCATTTCCTTAACCTTCAGCTTGGCCTCCCACTCAGCAATGAGAACTCTGACTCTGTCGTCTCGTTGGGTCTTCACAAGGATCTGCCTCCTCTTCTGATCTTCATTGACTTCTGAAGCTCTAGCCAATCTCTCCTTAGTGATGTCATGCTCCCTTGTGGACGATGCTAAAGCCTGACTGACCTTCCCATAATAGGCAGTATCCATCTCAAAGCGCTTTGCTTCCAAGGCATGCCGCTTGTCTTGATCCTCCATCTTTACCTTGATCTCTTGATTAACCGTCTGAATCCGAGCAACAGTCATCTCCAATTCCGCTTTCTCTGCAAGCAACTGATCTCTGGCTCTCTTCATCTCGAGGAATTCTTCCATACTGACAGAAGAACTTGGACCCTCAATCCTAGGACACCCAAGATCACCTCCAGGAAATGGTAGAAGTGTGAGCTCTATCCTCTTCCGCAACCAATCCTCGAATAGGGGAAAATACCGACTGTTGACCTTACCAAACGGAACCTTTCCTTTCCTCTGAATGTTACGCCATGACCCAGACACTTGCATCAACTTGGCCTGATCGCCCTCAGTTGAGAAGTAAAAGGACTCCTGAATCTCCCGCTCGAGAGGAGGAACCTCCATGGCAAACCCCATCTGTCTCCTAAGAAGTGCCGGGTTGTAATTAATGCAACCCTGAACTCCTATAAGAGGCACATTGGGGAATCTCCCACAGCTACATATGAAGTCTCGTCCAGCCATGCCGTTATGAGTCCAAGCAATGTCATCAGCCCGCAAACCCATCAACCTGACAGACCACTTGACCGTAGGATCAAGAGAAGTAAAAGCACCCCTGGAAGGCAAATACCCCATAAACCACCTGAATAGCAACTGAGCACAGCACCGAATCAAACCCCCACGCCGCTTCTCGTTCCTGTTATGAACCGAGTAGTAAACATCTCCAATCAGAGTAGGAATAGGGTTCCTCTGTATGAACAATCTGATAGCATTATGGTCCACAAAACTCTTCTGGTTAGGAAACAGAATAATCCCATAAATGCTTACAGCAATCACCGCACAAACCGTCTTCCAATTGCCCATCGCAACATGTTCCTTGGCATTAGCTTCCAAGAAACTCAAATGAAAACCAGGTAATTTTCCTTTCTCTTTCAAACCCTCCTTGATCATCTCCGGACTCAAATAAAGAGCACGGGAAATCCCAAGGACATCAGGATCTCCTCTAATAGCACAGAAAGGAATCTGATCGCGGATCTGCATACCCAGAATGCTAGCATAGTCCTCCATCAGAGGTCCCAACAAATAGTTTGGAAACACGAAGCATCTCAGGCCCGGGTCATAGAACTGGAGAAGAGTATGAATGGCGCTCCTGTCGCTGTCAGTGAGTCTGAAAACCATCTTCAGGATACTACCGTATGCCTCTCTGAACATCCCCACATGGTCGGGTGTAATCAAGGCTATCATATCTCTCAACTCGTCAATCTCCGGGTTGAAGAAGCTATAGACCACATCAGGCTTCAAACCGGTCCTCATATCTGAGCAAGAAAGTCTCTCAACCAGGATCTCGATCTAAAGGGTCCCTGCATATGGATAAACATGTGTTAGATGCAGGTAAATGCATTATGTAATGATGCTGATGAATGAATGCAATGCATTGCCATCCTCCAAGCCGTCTGATCATCTGTTGCTCTGAACCACAACCCTGATCTCTGAACCGATCACAACCATCTGAGAGAGTATGTAACCACAAATCCAACTCAAGGGTTCCGAAATAAACAGAACTGAAAGATACACCATCATCATCATCATCATCACCAAACAATCTCTGATCAGATAATCACAACCCTCTGAATCGGCCCGGGGAATCCTGAAATAAACGGATCCCCACTGATAAATAACTCGGACATCACTCCGGCGTCTCGGTAATAAATGACCATACATCTGACCGATAAATATGACTCTGATCCACGGAACAAAAAGTCACCATCTGAGTCACCATCTGAACATGCATCTGAAAGAATCACCCTCCCCTCACAGGTAAATTCTAATCAGGTCATCCTAAGGCGGATAATGGTCTCGACAATCGGGCAAAGATACTCAATGGGTTTGCCCTTTCGGGTGTGCCATTGTAGCTCTCCTGAGATCGTCTAAACCAAAGATCCGGGAAATGATCGGTCACCAGAGTCAATAGCCCAGAAGAGATAACTAAACCAAAGTGGAGTATTCCACAATGGAAAGCTCTCCAAAGAACCTCGTCCGGCTTGTGGTATGTCACGTTACAACAATATACTAATATAGCAAATGAGGAACGTGAGACCACACTAATCCTAGGTGTATACTCGGGCCTGGGTTTTAGCCCCACTCAGAACACCCACCCCAAACAGAGGAACCACCTGCACAGAGGACGGCAACATGATAGTATGATGCATGCAAATATTTATGCAAATATATAAACAGTCAGAATAATAAATGCAATAAATAACAGCACAAGCAACCTAAACTATCCTAGAACGCTAGGAGAGACTCGCTTAGGGAAGATGGACCAGCACAGGTCAACATCTTTTATTCCCCAGCAGAGTCGCCAGCTGTCGCATCCGCGAAAAACCGGCGGGAAAACAAGAACAACAGAGAGCCGTCACTGTGCGTTATTTATCCCAAGATAGGGAAAGGAAACGCTCAGAGAAACCTAGAAAAAGCATGGTCTCGCGACCAAAGAGAAAGGGTAAGGGAGTCGGTTACGCAAGGGGAAGGTATTAGCACCCCTCACGTCCGTCGTACTCGACGGGATCCACGTTCTAAAAGAAAGAATAGGTTGCTAAAACACCACACACACACACACCGAAGACAACACAGGTGGGGTTAAGGGGAAGAGAGCTCGATAGGACGTCGCATCCTATGCCTACGTATCTCGTCTGGAACGAGAATCAGAGCTGCCGTAGTTCGACTTACGCACGCCAAACAAGCAAACAAACACACCGGCAAACATGGAGCCTGAAGGCCAATCACTGGACTTACATCAGCATCCGAACCAAAACGCACACAAGAAGGCAAACGTGGAGCCCGACCGCCAATCACTGGGCTTACATCGGCATCCGAACTAAACACACACAAGAAGATAACAAGCAAACACACACAAAAGAAAAAAAAGTGCCCGGAGAGACCTCGCACGGTCTCCTGCCTACATACCTCGTCTGGAACAAGGATCAGGGCGATGTAGTTCCCCTGAAAGGGAAAGAAATTCTAGCCAGAAACCAAGGGGAGACACACTACCAGGGAGCTGTACTCGAGCCTAGTGTTATCATACATCATTGCCCTATGTTGTGGTTTCTACCTACTTGCACAACAGCAAGCTAATCCTATCCAGGAAGAAAGCAAGCATGCAAGCATCAAAACAAAACAAGCATCTCAAGCAAATATTCACAAAGCACACACTATATCCAGTCAGAAGTGAGGCTCAAACAAAGGGGTTCGACTGCCGAAGCAAGTCATCTGTACAGAGGTAGTATTAGCTCTTAACCTTGCCATTGAGAGGCTAAGGTGAAGCTGATGAGAGGTGAGTGAAGATTAGACTTCACAGCTCTTATCCCTGATCAGGGAGAGCTTCAGACAACGGAGCGTGGGTCCAGAATGGAGGGACCCTTCTACGCTCAAGACTCTGACTCGATTGTGCAACAGCACAAGATCTTGGGTTTGTGTCCCAATGCATCAACACAGTGGTGTGAGCAGAGGGACGACTCAACAGAATAGCGGGGGATAGATTGCATATCCCTTGGATTCCGCCAATTGCCTCATAGAGGTCTTCACCTGCTTGGCACAAAAGTAAACAATCACAAACATCGCCTCTTAAGGAGGACTTCAGACAGTTGCATGGCCAAGTAACAGGCCAGGTCTTCCAGACTACATGAAGTATAGAGATTCTACCTCAACTGGTTTAAAAACCAAGCAGCAGCAAGCAAGTTCTTAAAGAACTGTAAGCGACTAAATGTACCTGAAATCAATCAAGTATCATCAGTACTCAGACAAACCAACAATAAACAGCAAAAGTCAATCTATACAGACAATACAAGTTAATGCACATAAGTGCAAGCCATGAGCTCAAGCTCAAGCATCAAACCTACAACACAAAGCCAATGTTAGTTCACAACATCAAACAAAACTCAATTTAATTAACTTGCACTTTTTCCCTTAAGCCTTTTGCATTTCAACCTGAAAATCCACACCAAATGTGAGAAACTAGACCACTAGGCCAAGCCTAGGGTCCAAAGGGGATAAAAATCCTAAAAAGCAAGTGCAAACCAACCAAAATCACATTCAAACAAATTAAAAGCAAATGAAATTGGTCCCATGCTCATATCAATCACCATTATCATTTTATGCACAATTTAACATCAAACATGCAATTTGCAACTCCAAAAGTCCAAACAGAACTATCTCACTCAAAAGCATACCAAAACAATTCAATTAATTCCACAAAAATTCACATCTAAACAGGACACATTCAAGGTACAGCATGTCAATTTTCAGCTCAATTGGACAAAATAAAGTAGGTCAATGAAAATCAAGAAGTCCAGACACATTTATTCAAGCCAAAACAAGGCATTCAAACAAGCATCATCTTCCATAAATCATAAAACAGTGACAACATATTAGAAATGAATGGGATCAAAACCATGATGTCCTATAATGTGTCTACAATGCTCACACCAAATTTCATCTTCATCCAGTACAATATGAGAATTTCACAAACAAAATGCCAACATGTGTCACACAATGTTACCAAATGAGCATACAGAGAAGAAAAATATCAATCAATTAGAAAATGACATCAAAAATTCCAGAAAAATTCACATGTTATCTTGACATATCAATGTTCATTCACACAAACAACTAGAGCAATTCAACATTCCTAGGCCAGGCAAATAAAATCAGAAAGTGGACCTAGCTTGGTGTGACACAAATTGTCACACCTCTAATCAAAAATTTATATCTCCTCAACCAGGTATCCAAAATTCACAAACTCCACATGAAAATCACCATCAACATGTCCAGAATAAGCACAAAAATTTTCATCCATTTCTTTAAAGGTATGAGCATTTCATGATGGTTTTGGCAAAACATACAAAATATGACACATGAACAAAACCAATAGGCCAATTAAATTTCCACACGTGCAAAAATTTCACAAAAATCACCATAAAGTTCTACACATCCTCATGAGCATGGCACAAAAAATTTCACAAAAATTGGATGAATTTTGAAGCATCTATGAATTTTTAAAGATTTGTAATCAAAAATGAAAATGAAAAGAAATAGAAATAATATAATTAATTAAATCCAATGGCATTTTTGCAATTTTGAAGCAGTACGCCAAAACGGCGTCGTATCCATACACGGCCAGGAAATGTTCCTATTGGCTAGCAGGCGCGGCAAACATCTTTTGAAAACCAGGCCAGGCGAATCGAAGATCAACACGTGTTATCTTCGTGTTCTTCACCAAAACAAATTTCAGAAAATGCAGAAAATTGAAGAACATCGAATCTTCATCAAAATCAACAAATGGATAACCAAAAGAACCGCATGAACATGTAGATTCCAAATATGTAACTCATGTAACCTAATTCCTACCACAACTCACGGATCGATCATTTAAAATTTCACATTCAAACATTCAAAGCATGATAACTCAACCTACAGTTCACCAATTCAAAAACTAAACACATCATGATCATCTACATTGAATGCACTACAATAAGCATATGATAATTCAAGAAATGGTGAGATTCGATTTTATGCACCTTGAATGAAGACAGTGATGATTCGTGATGTTTCTTGACATAAAAGCCTCAAACAGATGCGTGCCAAGGTCGAGGAAGTTGAATGGAATGCGTAACTTAGCTCAAAGTTACTCCAATTGCAAGAATTTTCCAATCACCATTGTTGACCTTACTTTGAGCAGTGGAGATTCAGAAGCTTTTGGCAATGGCTTTATCAAAACAGATGAATATCTAGGTCCATGGAGCACGAAGCAAAAAGAATTACTCAAATTGGTGAAGAATTGATGAAGTTTCGATCCAAAATGTTGAATGAAGGTTCTTGAGATTTTGGAGAAAATGGAGGGAAAAGTAGTTACAGTTCTTGAAAATTTCAATTGTGATTAGCATTCTGTTACAATTATGATTAAATACCAATGCCTTAATCCTCCTCTTAATCCAAATTAGCCAAAATGAGTTATGATGAATGTGATTAGCAGGTCGAAGTGTTTAGAAAACTAAGAGCTATGATGAATGTAGATAGCTTAGACATAATGAATTAGGTGGTGTGTTGAATTATAATTCCTTGTGTCAAAGCAGGTTGCTCAACAGAGTAAGGAAGTGTCTAACCACCTAGTATGTTGAGTTGTATTAGTGTGTCAAAGTGTCGAAGCATATTGCTTCACACAGGATTTCGACTTATGCCTATTTTAGTAGTGTTAGCTATTTTGGGCTTTTATAGTTTTGGGCTTTGGCTTGAGGTCCAAGTTAACCTAAATCTAAAAATAGAGGGACTAATCCTTATTTTCGTAATGAAGTGAATAGAGTATTCATAACAATTGTATTCATAGTATTTTGCAGTTGCAAAGTGAATAAGAAGTTTTCCACAGTTTGTGGGCAGAGAGAAACTCTGCAGAATTTTATTACTTTTCTCCTTTGTCGTTATTTACTTTCTTTCTTTCTCCGTTGTTCTTCTTTTCATTGTCATTGTGTGGGTGATAACAATCTTGTTCATCAAGATTGATTGAAACTCTCCATAGGTTTTGGGGGATTTCCAACAATAAAGAGTATATTTCACTTAAAATTAAGTCACTCAAAGAATTTTTTGCAATGTCTTTATCAACATTCATAGTTGAAAAGAACTATCATATCCATCATGAAGAGTATATTTCATTTGAATCTAAACCACAAGAAGAGTTTTCACATGTCGAGAATCAAACTGAAAATTTAAGGCGCAACTTTCATATTGGCAAGAAACTCTTCAACCAATGATATAATTTCACATTACACCTCACATCAATTTCAATCAATGCTCATTTACTAATCAACAATTTGTGTAATTTTGTTTATATTTCTTAACTTGAATTTTCCGCATGTCGCAAATTATTCTTCCATCATGTTTTTGTAGCCTAAAACTTCACAGTAAAACTTATGACTACACCTCAATAACACTATCACAAGACCACTATTCTTTTCTAATGTGGAGGATCATACACAACTGTAATCACTTGACATACTAAGAACTCATATTCATTGATCAAGCAAACTCTGATACTAGTTGTTGGAATAATATTAGGGTTTAAGGTTTGGCACAAGGAAGATCATGAGAAGGGTGACATTTTAACAAATAAGCTTCTTTGAGGGATAAATCACACGAGGTTGATGTTTTCCAAATTTAACGGGTCTTTCTACATTTGTGAGGGAATGATGACTTATAACACACGTTGTCTCAAAAAGGAAAATGGGAAAGTCAATCAGCAGACACATTCCATTGACTGTCATTGATGAAGTTTTAAACATGAGAACTCACATTGAGAATATCATCCTAATCACTTAGTTGTTGGATATCATGAAGGAGAAGGTCACTACACTAAGAATTAGTCCAAAATTTAGTATATTTACCATCGATTAAACATAAAATTGAGTGTTCCATCATCACAATATATTCAACTTTGATGTCAAATCAATAAGAAAAAGATATGGGATGCATGATCTCAACACTATAACTCTTAAGAAAAGTGGACCAAGGCTCCTCTAAATAAAATAAGATTCCATCAAAGCTTTAGATTAGAAGCTTCATTTGGAAAATGAGAGATCTGGCCCCTAACCAGGGCCGATTCTTTTCCTGTGCAAGCTGTGCAGTAGCACAGGGCCTCACTTTTTGTGGGGCCTCATATTAACTATTATTAGTGAATATAAAAAATTAATAAATAAAAATATTTTTGTATCACATATAATAAATAAAATATTAAATGCTGAAAAATAGGATATTTCGAAACCAAACGTTTTTTCTCCTTTCTCACACGTTCTCACTTCTCTCTCCTCTTAAACGTTATTCTTTTCTCTCTTTCTCTGTTAGAGTTGTTTGAAACCAGAAAAAAAATCTTATTTTTCCTTTTCAATCCTCTCTTTTATCAGGTTAGTTTATTCAATTAGTTACTTTCCATTTATTTTTATTGTGATTATTTGATTTTGAAGGTAGAAAATATAGTAATTTTAGATTTATTTTAAATTTTAGGGTGAAATTCTATTTTAGTTCCTGTATCTATATTGATTTTAGATTTCAGATTTTAGATTTTATGGTGGAAATGAGGGTAACTTGTGTTATTTATAAAATTATAATATATAAATAAATAAAATTTTATGGTGAAATGGGATATTATCATACTAGTATATTGTATATACTACTCAGTAGTATCAAAATTCAAAACAAGAATACTGTTGGTGTTGGTGATGATTTTTATACCTATTTTTTCTCATAAGACCAAATTGCAATTTGGAATCTTTCAAAGCAAAATTAGTATGTATTAGTATTGATATTTTTTATGATTAAATTATAATTTATTTAATTAAATATAATTTATTTTCTTACTATTAATTTATAATTTACTTTTAATTTATAATTATCATTTTTTATGATACTATATTTATGCCCATTTTTAAAATTAGAACAGTGCCTCTGAATTGATTGGGTCGATCCTACCCCTAATCCACCTTTAAATAAATGTTTGTAAACTTTCTTCTAAGCCACAATTACCAACTTTCTTTTAATGACGTACCTTCTCCAAATGAAATTTCTGGTGTCAGATTCCAGCTCCTTAAGCAAAGCCATTAATTAGCCACACATAGAAAAATAAAATGAAACAATATGCTTTAGATGACCGATTTAAAAAGTCAAACTCTCTATGCTGTTAAAGATTGGTACACCTACGCAATAGGATTGAATGAGGGACTTTAATAAAAATAATAAGATTGACAAGCTAAATGTTCTTGGGAAAAGGTATAAAAGCTAGTGAAAATAATGGTTTTGTTGGTGTTAATGACTTGTTTAGAGGCTTGAGAGTAATTAATGAGTAATTGATCAAGGGCAATGATGTTAGCTAGCTTACCTTTGCATAAAACGAATATGTCATCAACATCAATTGTGCAGTAGGGCACCTTCACATTTCTAGTACATGTCATTAATTCCAGCTTGCTATACATGCCATTACAACTTTGAGAAAGAAACTTCAATCCATAGTGTCAAAAGCTTTGCTAATATCCACTTTGAGAGAAAGATTGCCATCATATAGATTAAATTAAGCATGAGCAAGTTAATCCGTTAGAATCTTTGGGACGGTCTTGAATTTTAAATTAGCCAATATTATAAGTTATAAGTGATCCATAGAATTAGTATTAGAGCTCTTTAGAATCATCACTATAAAATTAGCATTGTAGTTGGGTAATATCCACCCCGAGGTAAGAAATTGCAAGACATCATTGATAACACATTTTTTTAATGATTTCCCAATAGGTGTGGTAAAAAAATGGGTCCAAATACATAGGTGTTTATGTCTCTCGAAACGAAGTCTATCTCATCATTGTGTTTGGGTTCTTAATTATGTTTCCGGTACATATATCACTTTATACATGCAAGTAACTTAGAAATTTTAATTGTTAGATTAAAGATTTAAATACATTAGTAATATATGTTGTTTTTATTCTTGCCTTATTTATCTTCTAATACTTTTTCATCATCCTATTATGTTTGAATATTGATCTATGAATCAAGTATGTCCTCATCCTTATCAAAATTTATCTTGGCAACACCAATTATCCCTCCCATGAATAATAATTTCATTAACTATGTTCGTAATATATATCTTTTTGTAAAATATTTAATGTTATTGTTGTTGAGAGTAAAAAGTTTAATATATCATATGTAAAGGAATTTTCTCCCCAAAATGTTTAGTAGCAGTAGTAGTAGTTGTTGCTGCCGCCGCCGCCCATGGTCCTCTTATTCCGTGATACTTTTGAAATAAGATTAATTTGTTAAATAAGTTAATAAGCTCCCTAAAATGAATATCTAAAAACACATAATAATTGATTTTTTTTAGAAGTTAGTTATGGCTAATAGATTAAACATGAAGTATGAGAATGAAATTATTGAATTTCTGAAAGAAATCTTCCTTAAAATAATGACATTTTTGTTCCTTGTGTTTTTTGTGGAAAGAAAAAAATATTGAATCATCTATATTGTGATGGAATTTATCAATATTATATGACATGGATGTGGCATGGTGAAGTGACAAAAACCCCAACTACGTCACAAAGAGATGAAGATGATGTAGATATGGATGATCGGCTAGACGATATAATTCATGATATTGGAGAAAATTCTTTTAAAAGAGATCATGTGTATGATACTTTATATAGTGACAAGGAAGAGTCATTATATCCAGGGTGCATAAATTTTACACGATTGTCAGTAGTGTTGAGACTATTTAATCTAAAGGCAAAAAGTAGGCCGATATAATGTAACATGTTTCTGAATGGATGTAGAGTATATAAAAATACATGCATGTCGTAATGATTTCATATTATACATCAATGCGTATGAAAAATTGGATTAGTGCCTGAAGTGTGGGGAATCACGCTACAAGTTGAAGGATAAGGATGTTGATGATGATGATGGTGGTGGTGGTGGTGGTGTAAGTAAGAAGGGCTCTCCCGCCAAGGTGATGCCTTACCTATAAATAATTCAAAGATTCAAAAGTTTGTTTACTAATGTTAATAATGTAAAGAATATTAGAAGACAAGCACATAAAAGATGGAAAAATTTGCCAAGTAGTTGATTCTTTACAATGGAAGAAAATTGATTTGTTGTTTTAGGAGTTCGGTCATGTGTCAAGAAACCTTAGGTTTGGACTCACCGCTTATAGAATGAGCTTGTTCGGTAATCTGAGGAATAACGACACTTCATGGATTGGTCTTCTCATAATTTACGACATATCTTTATGGTTGTGCATGAAGAGCGAATATGTGATGTTATCTATGATGATTTCGGGCCCAATACAACTAAGAAATGACATAAATGTTTATCTAAGTTTGTTGATTGAAAATTTAAGAGTTGGTGGGAAGAAGGGGTTGATGTTGATGATGCGTATTCATGAGAAATTTTTAAGATGTTTGTCATGTTATTTTTCACAATAAACAAGTTTTCTGCATACGGTAGTTTATCTAGGTGCAACGTTAAGGGACATAAAGTTGTCTTATATGTGAAGTTGATACATGCCACCACCAACTAAAGAATTGAAAAAAGACAGTTTATATTGGGCATAAAAAAATTCTAAGACTCAATCATCCATGTTGTAGATTGCAAAAGACTTTTAAGGGATAACATGTGTTTGATATTGCTCAAAAGCTCTTAATCGAGAAGGAAATTTATCAACGACAACAACACATTAATATTATCAATTGTTCTCCAAGGAAAACACATTCATGCTACTGATGAAAATCAAGATTTAACTCTTGATATTTCTAAGACCTCATTTTTGCTTAACACATGGGTGTACCGTACCTCGTATAAAGAAAATGATTCAGATGATGTGCTTGTTATTTGTTATGATCATCAACAAAAGATATGAAAAAACTAACAGGTAAATAATTTTTATTGTTTATACATAATTTATTAATATTTTTTATTTTAAATATTTATAATTAATGTTGTTATAACTATATGTAATTGATTTTATTCTTTTTTTAACATATAAATTGTTATTATTCTAATTTTACATTTCATTCAACTTATAGATATTTAACGAACGAACACTAGTCACTCAAAAACTTATATAATGTTCGTCTGTTTACGTTGAGCAACTTGTTTCCTTGAGTTTTATGAGTTCAGTTGACCCAATGATATGTTTGAGTTATGTTGTAAAAAAAAAATATGTATTATTTTCGCGTCACTCTAGACATATTTGATTATCCTATTTAGTTTTTGTACATAATATGTGTCATTTTGGTTTGGATGTAAACATTTTTTTTTCCTTGTAGCCATAAAATATATGGTGCAAAATGTGTCATTTAGATTTTGTTTTTCAAAAATATAATTATAACAAAAAAATGTAAAGTTTATATATATATATATATATATATATATATATATATATATATATATATATATATATATATATATAATATATATATATATTATATATATATATATATATATATATATATATATATATATATATATATAATATATATATATATATATATATATATATATATATATATATATATATATATATATATATATATATATATATATATATAGAGAGAGAGAGAGAGAGAGAGAGAGAGAGAGAGAGAGAGAGAGAGAGAGAGAGAGAGAGAGAGAGAGAGAGAGAGAGAGAGAGAGAGAGAGAGAGAGAGAGAGAGAGAGAGAGAGAGAGAGAGAGAGAGAGAGAAGAGAGAGAGAGAGAGAGAGAGAGAGAGAGAGAGAGAGAGAGAGAATTTGTTGACACTAGGTGTAATTCATAACCATTATCTTGGACATAGAATGCAAAATGAATTAATAGATTTGCTAGCAAATGAAATTAAAACAAAAATTAAAAAAAAACTGTAAACTCAAAATATTTTTCAATCCTACTTGATTGTACTCCTGATATAAGTAATCAAGAGAAGCAATGGAAACAAACATTAGAAGATGGATAATATAGCAGGAACAAACACTAGTAGATGGATAATATAGCAGGATGTTCAAAGGAATGCATAAAATCAGGGGGAGGATATCCATCAGAGTACGCGTTTGTTCCACGGTTTGCCATCATAAAAAATGGGGAGTATGTGAGGGCAAATATGCCTAGTCCTTATTTTAATAATGTCAAACCTCTCTATTCGCCCACATCGTGTCTTTGAATTATATCATCATAGCATAGAAAGCATTCATCATTTAACATGTTCAAAATATAGGTTACATGTGTTTAAGCATATAGGAGCATATCTTATATGTGAATCATGCACTTAACCATAATAAACATCCTAGGTTCATAAGAGATGGGCTTAAATTGGTCATAATATGTTGCAAAACTCATTTTTGGAAGTTTAACCTCTGTGAGTCGACTCATGACTCGGAGCAAAACCTTCGGGTCCGAACAGGTCGACTCATAGGTCGACTCATTCCTGGAAAACCTAAATGAGTCAACTGAAGCACTCTTTAGGTCGACTCATTTCCCAATCATATTGCCATGGGTCCGAACAAGTCGACTCAACCATGTAATAAACTCTGTTTAAGTCGACTTATCCCCTGTTTGAGTCGACTCGTCGCATGTTTCACTTGATTTTCTGCTGTGTAACTTTGTAAAAATATCGGCAAGTTGATTTTTGCTATCAACATGCTCGAAGACAACATCGCCTTTCTCAATATGATCCTTAAGGAAATGATGTCGAATTTCAATATGTTGTCACAAAATATGGGAATACGTTCAAGTTGAACATTGAAGTCGAGTAATTATTGTTTGAGCCACAAAATTTGAGCGCAGCAACGTATTCCTCCTCGACGGTTGACAAAGCAACTAAAACTTGCTTTTTGCTGTGCCAACTTACCAAGGAATTTGAATAAAAATGACAAGTGCCATTAGTGCTTTTCCTATCCGATTTGCAACCGGCAAAGTCAGAATCGGAGTAACCAACCAAAGAGCAATCACTTCCCTTAGAGAACTAAAGCCCATACTTTGAAGTACCACAGAGGTATCTAAGTGTGCGCTTGACGACTTTTAAATGTGATTCTTTGGGACATGATTGATACCTAGCACACATACATACACTAAACATAATGTCTGGTCAGGATGCGGTAAGATAGAGGAGAGGCCCGATCATACTGTCGCATCGCGAAAAACAACCGGCAGGAAAAGACACAGAGCCGCCACCGTGCGTTATTTATCCCAAAGGAAGGAAAGGAAATGCTCGAAGTAAACCTGAAAAAGGGAAAGGAATGGTCTTACGACCAGAGATTGCTAGGTACGGGAGTCGGTTACGCAAGGGGAAGGTATTAGCACCCCTCACGTCCGTCGTACTCGACGGGATCCACGCTCAAAAGAAAAGAATAAGGTTGCTAACAAACTGCTCAAAAACTACACACACTGGAATAATGAACAAGGTGAAAGAAGACGGAGAAAGCGGACTCGGCAGGATGTCGCATCCTGGGCCTACGTAGTTTGTCAGAACCAAACATCAGAGTCGACGTAGTTCGGAAGATGGGAAATGTGCTCGCTAGGACATCGCATCCTATGCATACATATCTTCTTTATCTAGAGAAAGAATCAGAGCACTCATAGCTCGGCTAACGCACGCCGAAACAAAACACCGAAAAGAGACGTTGAGACGTCAAGCCAAACACACCAAGGAAACGGAATGCCAATAGATGGACTCACTTCCAACTCCGAACAACAAATACAAACAAGAAACAGAATGCCAATAAATGGACTTATATCCGACTCCAAACACACGCGAAAAAGGAAAAAAGGTCTCGATTGCAACGAGGGCAAGAGAAAAGGAAGGTCTCGATCGCAACGAGGGCGAGAGAAAAGAATCACAACGAGGGCGAAAACCAGCAAGGATTAAATGTTAGTCGTCAGTCAAACTCGACAAGACATCGCATCTTGTGCCTACGTATCTCATCTGAACATGAGAATCAAAGTTGCCGTAGTTCGGCTAAACTATTTCTGTTTGTTTTGTGTCTTTTAGGTGAACGACGTTACTACACAATCTACCGGATGCTCGACCTTTGGAGACCTACTCACCTGTAGTAGAAGGAGTTAACGTGTCCTTGAGAGAAGATAAAGTTTGTTTGTGTTTTAGGAATGCTCATGCAAGAAAGGAAGTCCTAGACGAAGGAACCGTGCTAACTTAATTGACACGCAAACGAGAGACTATACGAAGTCTAGCAATCCTATGGGGAGACTACAAGAACTGGAAACAGAATGCCAATCAATGGACTTACATCCAACTCCACACCACAAATAGGAAACAGAATGCCAATCAATGGACTTACATTTAACTCCTCAAACAAATAGGAAACAGAAAGCCAATCAATGGACTTACATCTAACTCCTAAAACAATGAACAAGCAACAAATGCAAACACACAACATGTAATCATCACACTCAATATACAAACAAGAGGCTCAGACAAACGGTTGGGCTTTAGTCAAGAGGGGTCATATCAACCTCGACAAACAAGCCAAAACTGTAGGGGTGGGCTGAAGCTCTTAACCACTAACATTGAGAGTTAGGGTGAAGCTGATGAAAGGTAATGAGGATGAGACCTCATGCTCTTAACCCTGGCCTGGGTGAGCTCAAATCAAAGAAGGTGTGAGGATCCAGAATGAGGTACCCTATTCCACTTGACTGACTCTATACAAGATCTTGGGTTATGTTCAAGAGCATCAGCACGTAGTGCGAGCATAATGAACGACTCAACGAATAACAGGGGATTGATTGCTAATCCCTTCTATCTGTCAATTGCCTCTTCACTTAGGAGGACTTATCAAGTAACATGCCTCACTTGGAGGTCTTTAGCACAAATATAAACAATCACAAACATTGCCTCTTAAGGAGGACTTCAGCCAAATGCCTGCCAAAAAAGGCGGCAGGACTTCCAGACTACTTGGAGTGAGAGAGTGGTTACCTAGGTGGTATGTCAACCAAAAACCAAAGCAAAGCTCAAGCAAGAGCTAAAAGCGACTAATGTACCTGTACAAAAGTCAAACGGTTAATATTGTATTCAGAAAACCAAACAGACAACACAATGGAACCTCCAACAGTTATACACAATGCAAATCATAAATGCAATCACTCAAGTGAGTTCATCACCAATGGACCTACAACACAACAAGAGTTAGTAAACCAAAGCAAGCAACTTGCATCTCAAGTAATGAGATCACATCAACCATTAGAGCTAAGTGCTTGAACCTGAAAACACAAATCTCAATTGGTAAGTACAAACCACTAGTACAAAGACTAGGGTCAAAGGCAAGTCAAATGACCAAAACAGAAGTCAACAATTCACATGAAGCACATTCAATCAAACAAGAAGAAGGCCTCAAAATGACAAAAGCCAACTCGATAGGCAAAGCCATCATATGATCAAGATGAGGCAAAGGCAAACAATGTGATCAAACTTGGACATCAAACATAGAAAATCCATATTAAAACAGAAATGTATCCAATGATCATGAAATTTTTTATGTGTGCATAACATGTTATGAACAAGCATCATGCCAAAAATGAAATACAGAAGAGCTAATATGACATGTAAATGAAAATGCACAAAAGCAATATCCAATATGTAACACAAATTGTCACACCAAATGTTCATGTGTCCAAAACAGTGATGAAAAATGATAAAAATCTCAAACTAAAGCCAAAATATCATGTCACATGTTATGATCAGGCATGTGAAATTTCAAAGCAATTGGATTAAACATGAGCATTTTACAAAGCATATAGCACAACATGTCAATTTGGCATCATGTTCAATCACACAATCACAATTTAAAATCCAGCATCAAACAATTCATGCAATTAACATAAAAAACTAATAGACACCACAACAAGAATGTGGAAAAAAGTTTGGACTAATTTGGACAATCCTACTATTTTTAATGAATTTTAGAAGTTGATGAACAAAATGAAATAATAAAAATCATGTTAAAAATGGAAATGTGAATAAAAAATGGAATAAGGCACCAGCAAGTCTCGAACCCCTGCCTCCAAGGTTCATGAGGATATTCAAGCAATTAATATTCAGAAAAACAGGCGCTGGGATTCGAACACAAGCGCTTAAGGTCCAAGGCGCGCTTCAAAATGGAATTAAAAAAATGTGTCGAGGGTGAGAATCGAACAGGGGAGTGGAAGGTAACAGGCGCGCTTAAGTAAAAGAAATAATTGGAATATGCGCAGCGTGAGAATCGAACGCAGGACATGGAGATTACAGACGCGCTAATGAAGCAAACCCTAGAGACGAACCAGGCGACCGGAATAGTGATTCCGGTCGTCTTCTCCGGCGGTTCTCCGACGACAGTTCATCATGAAAAATTTCAGAATTTTACAAAATGGATATGGTTAGAATCGTCTCTCAACGTAGATCAAGAATATCATACTTATTAAGCCTAATTCCAAGCGAATCAAATGGATCGATCAAAAACATTTTGAGCATACAAACTTTAAACCATCACATCTCACTCAAATCTTAACCATTTCTAATTCTGAAACTATCAGTGTTCTCAGCATCAAAAACTCTACAAGATCATGGCAAGAAATAAGCAAAAAGAGGTGATCGAATTCCAACCTTCTTGAAGTGCAGTGAGTTGAAATCGTGGTTTCAAGGCTCCAAACTTTCCAGATCCACTTCCTTTGACCTCCAATGAAGCTTTATGCAAGAATTAGCACCTAAAACAACCTGAATCAAGCTCAATTTGAAGCTTCCATTAATGTACTCAAGCTCTTGGCATGCACGAATTTGAACTGAATTCCACCAAATACACGTTGAATCTTGCTCAGTAGCACTCCATGATCATGATTATGCAAGGAAATTTCAGAAATATGTGAAGAATTTTTGGTTTTGAAGAGAGAGAAAA
Source organism: Lathyrus oleraceus (assembly GCF_024323335.1). Lineage (NCBI taxonomy): Eukaryota > Viridiplantae > Streptophyta > Magnoliopsida > Fabales > Fabaceae > Lathyrus > Lathyrus oleraceus. Next base: position 195,653,734 of record NC_066585.1, read on the forward strand.
TTGAGAGGGAAATGAGATTTCTAGATCTGAATTTATGATTCTCCCAAATTCTATTACAATTAGGCTTTTATATCATGTGTTAATCACCATGCTAATCCCAATTTGCCTTGGCTAATGGAAAATTAAGGAGAAATGAAGTGTGATGCAAAATTGGTAAATGCACCATTGCATGGTAAAAGTGCACGTGAACAGTGCCATATTAGGGTTCAATTCCACTTAAAATCAGCTCATGAACATGATAGGATTGGTATTTGGCTCATGTGATCAACCAATTTCAAATTATGCATTTTCCCTCCAAAATGCATTTGAATGAACAAGTGGTCATGTGATCCTCTTTCATGCAAGGCAATGGTTGGTTTGGAATCTCTTGGTCACAAGGAGCATTTTGCAAAAAGAGTGACTCAATTTGGAGTTTTGGATCAAAAGTTATGGCACTTTGAAGTTCCAAGCATACTTTGCAATCATTTGTTCATAACTCCTCAACCATTCATCAGATGATCATGATCTAGGACTTTTTGAAAAGAGGAGAGAAAGATCTTCAACTTTCATGTTGACCAAAAATCCGTTTGAAGCTTATTTGATTTTGTAAAATCAAGTTGAATGTGAACCAAAAACTTGCCATTTTTGGAAACTTTGAATTACAGGTCACTTTCCATTTTTGGAAACTTTTGATTTGACTTCAAAATCTTCAAGATAGATATTTGACATGATGAATAGGCCTTGTATGAACATGATTGAGATGCTTCCACTCACTTCCCCAACTCATAGTCCTCAGTTGATTGCACAGTTGACTTTTATGGGCCTCAGATAACCAGGAAATGCACTGATGAATTTGGGCATCTACCACTTGGTAAAATGGCTCAGAAATGAAACCCTAGCCCATATAAGCTCTTTAGAATAATCATGTGGCCTTTATCTCAAGGAAAAACTTGCTCTTCTGCACAAAGGATCCTCTTGATGCCAATTCTAACTGCCAAGATGCAATGCAATATGGAATGATAAATGACCTAAAAAATGAATGAATGCATGAATGAGTGAGGGCAAATTTGAGGTGCTACAGCTGGCCCTATTCAATCAACTGGGAACCTGAACGGATAAGAGCAACGACTATCAGACCTTCAAGGTAAACAGGGATTGAATACCAAAAGAACCGTAAAATTTGCACTCCGCAGGTGACGAATTGAAGAAAGCGAGGCCCATTTATCGATGGCGGCTTCCACTGCAAGATTTGATATTTTCCGATGTCAAGGAAAGCGAGGCCCATTTACCGATGGCGGCTTCCACTGGGGAGGAAAAAGATGTTTACAACTGGAACAAGCCCAGATGTTTACTGACGACTCTACTGAGGAATTGGTATTTATCAAAGAAAGGATACATGACCAGACATTTACCGATGACTGGGAAGAAAAGATACATGACCAGACATTTACTGATGACTGGGAAGAAAGAAACCTCGACCAGACATTTACCGATGACTGGGAAGAAAGGAACCACGACCAGACATTTACCGATGACTAGGAAGAAAAGATACATGACCAGACATTTACTGATGACTAGGAAGAAAGCCTCGACCAGACATTTACCGATGACTGGGAAAGAACTCGATGTTTACCGACATCAAAAGATGATGTTCAGAAGTGAAACAAGACCAAACATTTACCGATGACTGGGAAAGAACTCGATATTTACCGACATCGAAAGATGATGTTCAGAAGTGAAACAAGACCAGACATTTACCGATGACTGGGAAAGAACTCGATGTTTACCGACATCGAAAGATGATGTTCAGAAGTGAAACAAGACCAGACATTTACCGATGACTGGGAAAGAACTCGATGTTTACCGACATCGAAAGATGATGTTTACCGACACCAAAAAGAAAGGACACACACGGGTGTTGACACGACACTTACTGGTATCACAAGGATGACATCTACATATGTCAAAACAAGGCAGACGCTTGCCGGGGACTAAACTGGGGAGTCAAGCTTTCCTTTCACTGACGGGTGAGGAAATAAATCTCTCTGGGGACCATCGATTCTGAATGCTGCCAAGAGCAACTGCTGCCAACGTGCCATACAGATGTTGAAAAATGATCTGCCTCCGTTGGGGATATGATCCAATCTGCAAGATGCAAGGGGAGGAAAACTCCTGCTGGGAAAGCAAATGATCACTTTGCTGAGCCTACAATTCCTGATTCGATCTCCCAATTCTATGGGGACACGCAACAATTCTGCCGAGGATACTTACCGATCTGACATTCTCGGAACGGCAGAGAAACCAGCTCAACTAGGGAGTCACTTGTTGGGGAAACACCAACCTCTCGATCATGCTGGAGAAACAAATTCTGAAATCAACCTAGATGACCCAACGTCACGATGCTAAACTTCTAGAGCAACATCTTCACCAACCAGCTAAACCAATTCTCGATCGGTAACCACGGCTTGGGACTAGCTTACGCTTGCAATGCTGATGCATGAATTTTACAGCGTAATGCTCCATAACCATGGAAATGCTACTCAATGAGTTATGCAATATGTTATGCTTATCTAAATGATGAATGCATAAAAGTATATCCCCCTCCAGGGACGGCACGAGCCACTCTGCTGAGGATCTTAATATCACTCCAATCTCCACTCCGCCGGGGAATAGCACTGCTGCTGGGGAAAGGATAATCCTCACTGGATGACCTCCATCGAACCCGATCTGCTTGGGGACTTCACTGGGGAAAAAAACCAACGCATACCTCCGTTGGGGGAAACAGCAACCTTCAGACTTGCTGGGGAAATAACACTCTCAACCCTGCTAGGGGAAACAACAAACTTCAGTCCTGGCTGCTGAGGAAACACCGATCTCGAACCCGCTGGGGAGATAACAATCTCCAACCGCTGGGGAAGTACGAAATTTTGACATGGAACACCTGTCGACTTGTCGAACACTGGCATTCATCATCTAATCACAGTGTCAATTTTTCATTTTTGAGAGCTCCCAGACTCATCTGGTCTCTTCTGATTCATCACCTTGTATCCTCGGCTTTTCTCTACTTCGAGACAAACGATCTCCTCAGATCCGGGCCAACTCCCTAATCCTTAGACTTTGAAGAGTCTTCTTGATTACCCTCTAGGATCGTCGTCATTCTTCCGTCGTCTTTTCACCGTTCTTCTATCCCATGTCCCTGATTGGACTTCAAAGGATTCTTTTGCCAAAAGGCTTCATATCACAACCTGCAAGTGAGTGAAAACAGCCAACAACACCTGCAAAAGAGATCGTTAGATAAAACGTGCCCCAGGCGTGCCAAAATTTTAACACTTAGGTCACTCAGACTTCCAAATAAGATTTCACGTTTTCAATCTTATAAACATGCATTGGAAGGGACCCCTATGTCTCAAAATGCAAATATTCTTTATCAAAATGAACGGATGTTTTTTGCAATCAAAGCGGTAATGAAAACAAAAATAAGATTATTTGACTGAGCATGCCTTTATTGATTGAAAAAAAGGTGGCTCGTAACTGAGCAATACAAAGGAAGCAATCCCTGAAAAGAGGTAATTGCATACAAAAGGAAAAACCTATCCTAATGGCAATGAAACCGTGATCTCTTTGAGTTCCAACTCGGTTACACCCCATATGTCCTCAAGACTCTCCGCACTTTCTGCCTTCTGAACAAGACGCTTCCGATCGATCCCTTCTGGGGATTATCCAGGTGTCATAACCAAAGTACAAACGATCATGCTAGACGCAGTTGTTCGTTTCAATCCCTCTTTTGCCTGGACCGCCCTTTCGGGTTTTCAGTCCACCGGGATACCCTTTTTTGCCCAAGCCGCCCTTGCGGGGTTTTCGACTCGCCAGGTGTACAATTTTTTTTTATCCCTAATTTTTGCCCGAACCCTTTTTCATTTTTTTCTTGGTTCGCCGGGATGCCCTTTTTTGCCTATTCTATTTTATTCTTTTCGTCCAGCGGGTCTCTTTATACGAAGTATTTTTTTACTGCGTCCGCATTCACAGGGGATGGAAAATCCTCACCATCCATGGTCGTCAGCAACAAGGCTCCGCCAGAGAGGACCTTCTTAACCACGAATGGACCTTCATAATTGGGTGTCCTCAAGCCCCGACGATCGTTATGAGGAGGAAGGATCCTTTTCAACACCACATCTCCTACGTGATACACATGAGGTCGCACTTTTTTGTCAAAAGCCCGCTTCATTCCCTGCTGGTACAACTGCCCACGATGAATAGCTGCCAGCCTCTTTTCCTCAATTAGGCTCAACTCTTCGTACCGAGTCCTTACCCACTCCGTCTCTTTCAATTTCACGTCCATCAGGACTCTCAATGACGGAATCTGGACCTCGACTGGTAGCACGGCTTTCATCCTATACACAGCGAAAAAGGCGTTGCCCTAGTAGATGTACGCACTGAGGTTCAATACCCAAGATACAAGCTTCGTACTTGCCATATTGTCGGTACATTCAAATGTTAGCCGGGCAGCACAAGGAATGTGGGATCCTTTCGGCGTAACCAAAACAGCACCAACTCTACTACCATTCATGTTGACGGCCCCATCAAACATCAGAATCCATTCGGATTCAGGGTCAGGCCCCTCCTTTAGGATCGGTTCCTCATAATCTTTCGATTTGAGAACCATGATGTCCTCATCAGGGAACTCAAACTTCATCGGTTGATAATCCTCAATGGGTTGCTGGGCGAGGTAATCAGACAATACACTCCCCTTTATTGCTTTCTGAGAGGTATACTGAATATCGTATTCAGCTAAAATCATGTGCCATCTCGCAACCCGTCCGGTCAATGCTGGCTTCTCCAATATATACTTGATCGGATCCATCTCGGAAGTTAACAAAGTGGTATGAACCAGCATATACTGTCTCAGTCGGCGAGCAGCCCATTCCAAAGCACAACAAGTTTTCTCGAGCAGTGAATATTTTGTCTCACAGTCGGTAAACTTTTTGCTAAGGTAGTACTTTGCATGCTCTTTTCGACCAGACTCGTCGTGCTTCCCCAGTACACACCCCATAGACCCCTCGAGGACTGTCAAGTACAGGATTAATGGTCGTCCCTCCACAGGAGGCATCAGAATCGGAGGCTCCTGCAAATATTCTTTTATTTTTCCAAATGCCGCTTGGCAATCATTATTCCACCTGACCGTTTGATCTTTTCTTAACAGCTTGAATATGGGTTCACACGTGGCTGTTAGATGAGATATGAACCGTGAAATACAGTTCAACCTACCTAAGAGACCACAAACCTCTTTTTCTGTTCTCGGTTCAGGCATTTCTTGTATTGCTTTTTTTTAGTAGGATCAACCTCGATTCCTCTTTCGCTTACAATAAACCCCAGCAACTTACCGGACCGCACTCTGAAAGTGCACTTATTCGGATTCAACCTCAGTTTGAATTATCTCAGCCGGTCAAACAACTTGGCCAGGTCTACCAGATGCCCCTCTTCTATTTGGGACTTTGCTATCATGTCATCAACATAGCATTCGATTTCATGATGAATCATATCATGAAACAAAGTCACCATAGCCCTTTGATACGTGGCACCGGCGTTCTCGAGACCGAATGGCATCACCTTATAACAAAAAGTGCCCCATGGTGTGAGGGACATTGTTTTCTCCATATCATTTGGCGACATTCTAATTTGATTATATCCAGAAAATCCATCCATGAAGAAAAACACCGAGAATTGAGCTGTATTATCTACCAACACATCGATGTGAGGTAATGGGAAATCATCTTTCGGACTAGCTCTGTTCAGATCCCGGTAGTCCACACACATCCTCACTATTCCATCCTTCTTCGGCTCTTGACACTTCTGCTTCACTGGAGGACAGTCTTCTCTCAATGGTAACTTGTGCACAACAATATCGGTATTCCTCCCCGGCATATCTTGATAAGACTAGGCGAAGATATCAACATACTCTTTCAACAGGGCTACCATTCTGCTCTTGACATTTTCCTCTGAAGCGGCTCCAACTTTCACTTCCTTTCTGACCTCCTCGGTGCCCGAACTGACAATCTCAAACTGCTGCTCGCGCGGTTGAATCACCTTCTCCTCTTGTTTCAACAACCTGGCTAATTCTTCCGGCAGTTCACAATCTTCTTCGCCTTCTTCTTCGGCATGGTAGATCGGATTATCGAAGTCATATGAGGGTGTAACAGGATTGTTATCAATGAGATCCGGAGAATGATCGCATCTACATGAATTTTGATTCATGCATTGCTTTGGAGTCGGGACGAGACCAATCAAAAGGAAGACAAATGAAAATAAACATTGCCATTTTTATTATTTTTAAACTGTAAAAATAAATGAAAAACAGGGAACACCGCTTTTAATACAAAAACATCCATTTATTAATGATGCAAAATGTTGCAAAATGAAACACATGAGGTGGCCCTTACAATGGACCATTACGTTTTGGGCAAAATGTATGGCTTTCATGCAAACAGAATTGAAAAACAGAAATATTACTCTTCACGCAGAGTGACAGTGATGATCTTTTAGGCCTTCCAGTTCTGGATCTCCATCCCTGGTACGCACGATTTTATCCACGATCGAGCTCGCAGTCACTGTCAATTTCTTCACTCATCGCACAAACGTGATCTGGATCTAGCATCCCAGCACTGGTGAACATGAACGGTTGACGACGTCCTTTATTCTGCCTCGATGAGTCTTGGCCTGATTGATAACCAACCCCGAACCTATCTACTTTCACCATAATGTCTATCATTCTTCCCCAACCTTGGGCTTCTCCATTCTTCACCACCTCCATGGCCTGTTTATAAGAAGAAATAGATGGCTTTTTCTCCTCTTTAGCAAAAATGGCATTCTCCACCTTGACGGTTTCAAAAGCCTGACATGGTGTTTCACATAGTTCACCGTCCATTTCCACCTCCATCATTCTCTGAATCGTCTCCCTCATCATTACACACCCATTTGTAGCGACATCCGCATAACAATGATCACAACCAGGGAAAAATCCACTCTTCATCAGATGTCTCTTGACCACAGACATTGGAGTCCTTAACTGATCCACATCCGTCACCTCTATTTTTCTCTTATCCTTTGGCGTTACGTTCACCCCCACAGGATCATGCATCGGCATGGGGTTAACATCAACATTCGGCGTCGGTGCAAAATTGATGGCTTTAGAATCCACCAAATCTTGAACGACATGCTTAAAAGCTCTACAACCTTCAATGTTATGCCCGGATGCACCAGAATGGAACTCGCACTTGGCGTTCTCATCGTGACTTGCATACCCTTGATCTAGTCTTAACGGAGCCAACGCCCTCGGCTGAATCAACCCTAGATCCTTCAACTTTTTGAACAGAAAGGCATACGTCACGGATGGCCTATCAAACTAACGATCTATCGTCCCTCTTCTCACTTGTCACCCAACTCTCTGTGCTCTATGTTGAGGTGGCTGCTGTTGCTGTTGCACAGATTGATTACCAGCAGGAATCGTTACTGCAGTAGCATACGGGTGGTAACGATCCCTACTGTGTCCCCTTTGGGCATACACATCACCCGATTCGCCCTCATCCTTGCGCTGACTATTACCAAAGGGCTTCTTCACTCTAGACGACGGAGCATTTCCCTATACTTTCCCCATTCTCAGCCAGCTTTCAATCCTCTCCATTTTCTCGGCGATTGCTCTTTGCCCCAAGGCGAATCCTTGCATGACGTTGATCAATTCACTCATCTTCTCTTTCAGCTCGAGAATGTCAGCGTTGGGTGGATTCATCATTCTGGGTTTGTTGCATCTGGTAGGGTATCTGTGTGGACAGGCTACGTGCAGAGTATGATTCTGTGTGCACGAGCAATAATTCCTGAGACAACCAAACAGGTTAGATACTGACACCTGCAAAACAAAGGACAGGTTAATATGACTCACACATGAATGCAATGTCTATCCATGTGAGGAACATTCTGTCCTTCGATTCTGGTTTCATCGAGACGGATAACAACTTGACAATAACATTCTGACATCAGGATGTCTCTCAACCAGAATCTCAATCGAGAATGTACCCTGAGTATGGATAGACATGAGTTAGATGCGGATGAATGCAAAATGGGAATGATGCAGATGCATGAATGCAAGTTATTGTGCCATCCTCCAAGTCATATGAACACCAACTGTACGGAAGTTCCGGTCTCCGAACTGGTCACAGCCATCTGAGGGACCAAGTAACCACAAATCCAACTTGGGGAGTTCCGAAATAAACGGAACGGAGGATATACCACCATCATCACAGGACAATCTCTGGACAGATAGCCACAAGATCCTCTGAACAGGTACCCTCACATTCAACCTGGGGATCCGAAATAAACGGAACCCACTGATAAATACCGCGGACAGAACTCCGGCGTGCCGGAAATAAATATCTATAGATCCGACTTATAAACAGAACTCGGATCACGAACCGGACCAAAGTCATCATCAAAGAGTCACCAACAGAACAAGTCACCATCAGTACCTATAAATGGTCATTCCCTCCCCACTCACGGGTGTAATCTAAGCCAGGGTAAGGTCAAGAGACACGCAGGATAAACAATCATTTCAAGAATATCATCATATGCACACCAGGTGTATGCAATGATAATACCCCATCAAGATCTGAACTGCTCGTGATGCCATGTTCCGCTAAGTGGCACCATACCACCCGCTTCCCATGAATCACTCTATTCCTAGGTGTCCTAAAGTTCCCTCATAGCCTGTGTATTGGGTCTTTTACCTCTTATGACTCCCACCCCAAATCAGAGGAACAACCTGTACAGGATCCAGCACAATAATAATATGATGCATGCAAACATATATGCAAATATATACAATCAAGGTACAACAATCACAAATGCAATAACTAAAACAGAAAAAGCAACCAAAACTATCCTAAAGAGCGCTAGGATTGACTCGCTTAGGGAAGTTCATCCCCAGCAGAGTCGCCAGCTGTCGCATCGCGAAAAACAACCGGCAGGAAAAGACACAGAGTCGCCACCGTGCGTTATTTATCCCAAAGGAAGGAAAGGAAACGCTCGAAGTAAACCTGAAAAAGGGAAAGGAATGGGCTTACGACCAGAGATTGCTAGGTACGGGAGTCGGTTATGCAAGGGGAAGGTATTAGCACCCCTCACGTCCTCCGTACTCGACGGGATCCACGCTCAAAAGAAAAGAATAAGGTTGCTAACAAACTGCTCAAAAACTGCACACACTGGAATAATGAACAAGGTGAAAGAAGACGGAGAAAGCGGACTCGGCAGGATGTCGCATCCTGGGCCTACGTAGTTTGTCAGAACCAAACATCAGAGTCGACGTAGTTCGGAAGATGGGAAACGTGCTCGCTAGGACATCGCATCCTATGCATACGTATCTTCTTTATCTAGAGAAAGAATCAGAGCACTCGTAGCTCGGCTAACGCACGCCGAAACAAAACACCGAAAAGAGACGCTGAGACGTCAAACCAAACACACCAAGGAAACGGAATGCCAATAGATGGACTTACTTCCAACTCCGAACAACAAATACAAACAGGAAACAGAATGCCAATAAATGGACTTATATCCGACTCCAAACACACGCGAAAAAGGAAAAAAGGTCTCGATTGCAACGAGGGCAAGAGAAAAGGAAGGTCTCGATCGCAACGAGGGCGAGAGAAAAGAATCACAACGAGGGCGAAAACCAGCAAGGATTAAATGTTAGTCGTCAGTCAAACTCGACAAGACATCGCATCTTGTGCCTACGTATCTCATCTGAACATGAGAATCAGAGTTGCCGTAGTTTGGCTAAACTATTTCTGTTTGTTTTGTATCTTTTAGGTGAACGACGTTACTACACAATCTACCGGATGCTCGACCTTTGGAGACCTACTCACCTGTAGTAGAAGGAGTTAACGTGTCCTTGAGAGAAGATAAAGTTTGTTTGTGTTTTAGGAATGCTCATGCAAGAAAGGAAGTCCTAGACGAAGGAACCGTGCTACCTTAATTGACATGCAAACGAGAGACTATACGAAGTCTAGCAATCCTATGGGGAGACTACAAGAACTGGAAACAGAATGCCAATCAATGGACTTACATCCAACTCCACACCACAAATAGGAAACAGAATGCCAATCAATGGACTTACATCTAACTCCTCAAACAAATAGGAAACAGAAAGCCAATCAATGGACTTACATCTAACTCCTAAAACAATGAACAAGCAACAAATGCAAACACACAACATGTAATCATCACACTCAATATACAAACAAGAGGCTCAGACAAACGGTTGGGCTTTAGTCAAGAGGGGTCATATCAACCTCGACAAACAAGCCAAAACTGTAGGGGTGGGCTGAAGCTCTTAACCACTAACATTGAGAGTTAGGGTGAAGCTGATGAAAGGTAATGAGGATGAGACCTCATGCTCTTAACCCTGGCCTGGGTGAGCTCAAATCAAAGAAGGTGTGGGGATCCAGAATGAGGTACCCTATTCCACTTGACTGACTCTATACAAGATCTTGGGTTATGTTCAAGAGCATCAGCACGTAGTGCGAGCATTATGAACGACTCAACGAATAACAGGGGATTGATTGCTAATCCCTTCTATCTGTCAATTGCCTCTTCACTTAGGAGGACTTATCAAGTAACATGCCTCACTTGGAGGTCTTTAGCACAAATATAAACAATCACAAACATTGCCTCTTAAGGAGGACTTCAGCCAAATGCCTGCCAAAAAAGGCGGCAGGACTTCCAGACTACATGGAGTGAGAGAGTGGTTACCTAGGTGGTATGTCAACCAAATACCAAAGCAAAGCTCAAGCAAGAGCTAAAAGCGACTAATGTACCTGTACAAAAGCCAAACGGTTAATATTGTATTCAGAAAACCAAACAGACAACACAATGGAACCTCCAACAGTTATACACAATGCAAATCACAAATGCAATCACTCAAGTGAGTTCATCACCAATGGACCTACAACACAACAAGAGTTAGTAAACCAAAGCAAGCAACTTGCATCTCAAGTAATGAGATCACATCAACCATTAGAGCTAAGTGCTTGAACCTGAAAACACAAATCTCAATTGGTAAGTACAAACCACTAGTACAAAGACTAGGGTCAAAGGCAAGTCAAATGACCAAAACAGAAGTCAACAATTCACATGAAGCACATTCAATCAAACAAGAAGAAGGCCTCAAAATGACAAAAGTCAACTCGATAGGCAAAGCCATCATATGATCAAAATGAGGCAAAGGCAAACAATGTGATCAAACTTGGACATCAAACATAGAAAATCCATATTAAAACAGAAATGTATCCAATGATCATGAAATTTTTCATGTGTGCACAACATGTTATGAACAAGCATCATGCCAAAAATTAAATACAAAGGAGCTAATATGACATGTAAATGAAAATGCACAAAAGCAATATCCAATATGTGACACAAATTGTCACACCAAATGTTCATGTGTCCAAAATAGTGATGAAAAATGATAAAAATCTCAAACTAAAGCCAAAATATCATGTCGCATGTTATGATCAGGCATGTCAAATTTTAAAGCAATTGGATTAAACATGAGCATTTTACAAAGCATATAGCACAACATGTCAATTTGGCATCATGTTCAATCACACAATCACAATTTAAAATCCAGCATCAAACAATTCATGCAATTAACATCAAAAAATAATAGACACCACAACAAGAATGTGGAAAAAAGTTTGGACTAATTTGGACAATCCTACTATTTTTAATGAATTTTAGAAGTTGATGAACAAAATGAAATAATAAAAATCATGTTAAAAATGGAAATGTGAATAAAAAATGGAATAAGGCACCAGCAAGTCTCGAACCCCTGCCTCCAAGGTTCATGAGGATATTCAAGCAATTAATATTCAGAAAAACAGGCGCTGGGATTCGAACACAAGCGCTTAAGGTCCAAGGCGCGCTTCAAAATGGAATTAAAAAAATGTGCCGAGGGTGAGAATCGAACAGGGGAGTGGAAGGTAACAGACGCGCTTAAGTAAAAGAAATAATTGGAATATGCGAAGTGTGAGAATCGAACGCAGGACATGGAGATTACAGACGCGCTAATGAAGCAAACCCTAGAGACGAACCAGGCGACCGGAATAGTGATTCCGGTCGTCTTCTCCGGTGGTTCTCCGGCGACGTTCATCATGAAAAATTCCAGAATTTTACAAAATGGATATGTTTAGAATCGTCTCTCAACGTATATCAAGAATATCATACTTATTAAGCCTAATTCCAAGCGAATCAAACGGATCGATCAAAAACATTTTGAGCATAGAAACTTTAAACCATCACATCTCACTCAAATCTTAACCATTTCTAATTCTGAAACTATCAGTGTTCTCAGCATCAAAAACTCTACAAGATCATGGCAAGAAATAAGCAAAAAGAGGTGATCGAATTCCAACCTTCTTGAAGTGCAGTGAGTTGAAATCGTGGTTTCAAGGCTCCAAACTTTCCAGATCCACTTCCTTTGACCTCCAATGAAGCTTTATGCAAGAATTAGCACCTGAAACAACCTGAATCAAGCTCAATTTGAAGCTTCCATTAATGTACTCAAGCTCTTGGCATGCACGAATTTGAACTGAATTCCACCAAATACACGTTGAATCTTGCTCAGTAGCACTCCATGATCATGATTATGCAAGGAAATTTCAGAAATATGTGAAGAATTTTTGGTTTTGAAGAGAGAGAAAATTGAGAGGGAAATGAGATTTCTAGATCTGAAATTGTGATTCTCCCAAATTCTGTTACAATTAGGCTTTTATATCATATGTTAATCACCATGCTAATCCCAATTTGCCTTGGCTAATGGAAAATTAAGGAGAAATGAAGTGTGATGCAAAATTGGTAAATGCACCCTTGCATGGTAAAAGTGCACGTGAACAGTGCCATATTAGGGTTCAATTCCACTTAAAATCAGCTCATGAACATGATAGGATTGGATTTGGCTCATGTGATCAACCAATTTCAAATTATGCATTTTCCCTCCAAAATGCATTTGAATGAACAAGTGGTCATGTGATCCTCTTTCATGCAAGGCAATGGTTGGTTTGGAATCTCTTGGTCACAAGGAGCATTTTTCAAAAAGAGTGACTCAATTTGGAGTTTTGGATCAAAAGTTATGGCACTTTGAAGTTCCAAGCATACTTTGCAATCATTTATTCATAACTCCTCAACCATTCATCAAATCATCATGATCTAGGACTTTTTGAAAAGAGGAGAGAAAGATCTTCAACTTTCATGTTGACCAAAAATCTGTTTGAAGCTTCTTTGATGTTGGAAAATCAAGTTGAATGTGAACCAAAAACTTGCCATTTTTGGAAACTTTGAATTACAGGTCACTTTCCATTTTTGGAAACTTTTGATTTGACTTCAAAATCTTCAAGATAGATGTTTGACATGATGGATAGGCCTTGTATGAACATGATTGAGATGCTTCCACTCACTTCCCCAACTCATAGTCCTCAGTTGACTGCACAGTTGACTTTTATGGGCCTTAGATAACCAGGAAATGCACTGATGAATTTGGGCCTCTACCACTTGGTAAAATGGCTCAGAAATGAAACCCTAGCCCATATAAGATCTTTAGAATAATAATGTAGCCTTTATCTCAAGGAAAAACTTGCTCTTCTGCACAAAGGATCCTCTTGATGCCAATTCTGACTGCCAAGATGCAGTGCAATATGGAATGATAAATGACCTAAAAAATGAATGAATGCATGAATGAGTGAGGGCAAATTTGAGGTGCTACACATACCTCTATACCTTTTGATATCAACGACCTTACCATTTTCATCCCGATCCATGTTGATAGCGGTAGGAATTGGAGTGTCGATCACTTTGGAATTTTCCATATCGAAGCGTCTAAGTAGCTCATTACAATACTTGGTTTGGCTCACGAACGTTCCTTCTTTAAGTTGCTTGATTTGAAGTCCGAGGAAGTAATTTAGCTCCCCCATCATTCTCATTTCGAATTCTCCCTGCATCAACTTAGAGAACTCCTTGACCAAATTAATGTTAGTAGATCCAAAGATAATGTCATCTACATAGACTTGAACTAAGATGGAGTGTTTCCCTTGACGTCTAGTAAAAAGGGTAGTATCAACCTTCCCTCTTGAGAATCGTTGCTCTAGCAGGAATTTTCTAAGACACTCATACCATGCCCTAGGGGCTTGTTTGAGGTCGTACAAAGCCCGCTTGAGCTTATAAACATAGTTTGGATGCTCATGGTTTTCAAATCCGGGAGGTTGAGATACATAGACCTTTTCATTTATGTGACCGTTAAGGAAAACGCTCTTGACATCCATTTGAAATAACTTGAAATTTTGAGAACAAGCATAGGCAAGCAGAAGGCGTATAGCCTCGAGTCGGGCAACCGGAGCATAAGTTTCCTCATAGTCTATGTCTTCTCCTTGGTTATACCCTTGAGCACCAAGGCGAGCCTTGTTGTGAGTTATGACTCCGTTTTTGTCTAACTTTTTCCTAAACACCCATTTAGTGATGGTTACTCGATGGTCTCGCGGAGGGGGAACAAGATCCCATACCTCATTTATTTTAAATTGATTAAGTTCCTCTTGCATAGCTAGAAACCAATTTTCATCGAGTAATGCATCTTTGGAGTTTTTAGGCTCATTTTGAGAGATGAAAGCAAAGTGATAACAAAAGTTACTTATCTTAGACCATGTTGTAACTCCCTTTGAGGTATCTCCTAGAATATTATCAATGGGATGATCCTTGGAAGATTTCCATTCCAAAGGAAGGTCATAGTTATTGATGGAATGGTCCTCCTTTTTCTTTTTGAAATTAAGATCCGGCTCCTCCTCAGCTTTTTCCGGATGGGTGTCAACACGATTTTCTTCTTGATCTTTTATTATGTCTTCCGAAGGAACACCTGCACCATTAATAAAACTACCTTCTCCGACAGTTTTCAGATAAGACTCATCAAAGGAAGCATGCACGAATTCTTCAACAACAAGTAACCTTTCGTTGTACACTCTATATGCTTTACTAGATTGAGAGTATCCTAGAAAGATACCTTCATCGGCTTTTGAGTCAAATTTACTAAGGTTTTCTTTACCATTGTTTAACACAAAACAATTACATCCAAAGATATGAAGATGTGAAACATTTGGCTTCCTTCCCTTTAGAAATTCATAAAGGGTTTTGTTTAGAATAGGATGAATGAGTATCCTATTCAGTACATAGCATGTCGTGTTTATGGCATCTGCCCAAAAATATTTAGGAAGGTTGTTTTCATTGATCATAGTTCTTCCAAGTTCTTCTAAAATTCGGTTTTTACGTTTCACAACTTTATTTTGTTGTGGAGTTCTTGGAGAAGAAAAATTATGACCAATGCCGTTTGTTTAACAAAATTGCTCAAAGAGGTGGTTTTCAAATTCACCTCTGTGATCACTTCGAATGGTAACTATGCTAGTGTTCAATTTGTTTTGAGACATCTTGGCAAATTTTTCAAACGCAGAAAAAGTGTCGCTTTTACTTGCTAAGAAGATAGTCCAACAAAATCTAGAGTAGTCATCCACTATGACAAAACCATAGTAGTTTCCACCTAGACTTTTAATTCTAGATGGTCCAAAGAGATCCATATGGAGAAGTTCAAGAGGTCTCGTTGTGGAAACAACATTTTTAGATTTAAATGAGATCCTAGTTTGCTTTCCCATTTGGCACGCATCACATATGTGATCTTTTGAAAATTTTATTTTAGGAAGACCAACTACTAGATCTTTTGAGACAACTTTGTTAAGCAAGTCAAAGTTGACATGCGCTAATCGCCTATGCCAAAGCCACGAGTCTTCACTCATGGAGACGAGACATTTAGTGCTTGTCGAGGATACTTCATTCAAGTTGAGCATGTATACATTGTTTTACCTCCAACCCTTAAGCACATCGTTCTTATTTTCATTATGTTCAATCATGCAACAGTCTTTTGAAAACGAGACTTTATATCCTTTATCAAATAATTGGCTAATGCTAATGAGATTGTGCTTAAGGCCTTCAACTAATAGGACGTCTGAGATAGTAGTAGAGGAGGGATTACCTACACTACCTTTTCCGAGTATAACTCCCTTGTTATTGTCACCGTAGGTCACAAACCCTTTCTTCTTAGCCACAAAGTCAAAGAATAAGGAAGAGTCACCCGTCATGTGCCTTGAGCATCCACTATCGAGAACCCATGTTCTCTCCGTATCCTCAAGACATTCCACCTATAAATTTAAACAAGGGAAGGAGGTACCCAATTTTCATTGGGTCCTAGTGTGTGAGTGAAACTTTGGTTGCATTTGGGCAGCCATTGAAAAATGCCTTTAGGACCTAGAAATCTCCTAAATAGATATTTAGCAATAGTATATCCCTTTTTGCAACAATATAGGCAATTTAAGTTTGGATGAAAGTTGCTTTTGCTAGCTTGATCCTTAACCATATAAGTGTATTTTTTATAAGGATTATTCATATTGCTTCTAAAGTGTGATTGATCAATAGCAAAGGTAACTTTGGGTTGTAAAGCCTTGTCTAATTTAGCTTGGAGAGTTTTAACCTCTCTTTGCCAAATATAACAGGTTTCACATCCACCCCATCTAAACCAAAATCCCTTATCGTCTTCCGATCTGCCTTTAGTAGCCTCAATCATAGATTTCTTGAGGGTTTCTAATTCCTTTTCGGAATTAGAAATCTTATTTTCTAAATGGTTAAAAAAATTCTTTTTAGAGGCCAATTGTTTAAAAGCTTCCTTGGACTCATTGTGTAGAGTACTAAAGGCATTTTGCAAATCAGCATAAGACATTTTATCAGTATGATCATATTTGGAATGACTTACATTCTTTTTCTTCCTTTGACGAGCTGTGAGACAAAGATTGACAATTTCTTCTTCATCACTTGAGTTGTCATCGCTTGAGGGCTCGTTATCGCTCTCCCATGCGATGTATGCTCTTCTAGGTTTGCTTGGTTTGTTATGGAGTTTTTCTTTCTTCAATAAGGGACACTCCGGCTTATAGTGACCAATCTTTCAGCAATTGAAGCATGATCCTTTTGACTCGTTTGTCTTGCTTTCCTCTCGATTCAGAAATTTTGATTGCCTTCTGTAATTGACAAGATTTTTGTCCAAATGTTGGACTTCATTTTTTCTAAGGTATCGACTGTACCTCATAATGAACATCCCGATGTCTTCACTCGAATCTTTGTCATCATCACTTGACTCACTTTCACACACATCATTGGTGGATGACTTGTATCTTGAAGCCTTTAACTCAATAGACTTCCTTTCGGTGTTCTTGTCTTTCTCCTTCTTCTCTTTGTTTTGATTCTTCTCATGTTTCTCAAGATTCATGAATTCTTGCTCATGCTCTTGAAGCTTTCTGAACAATGTCGTCATGTCCAATGTTCTTAGATCATTGGCTTCTTTGATCGCGGTGACTTTTGGTAGCCAATCCCTGTTAAGACATCTTAAGATTTTATTAGTAGCAACATCATTACGGGTATTTCTACCAAGAGCATTTAACCGATTGATTAGATGAGAAAATCTCTTTTGCATATCGATAATGGTTTCACCATCTTCCATATGAAAAAAGGTCAAATTCTTGAGTTAGGGTGTTGATTCTAGCTAGTTTGACATCATTGGTTCCCTCGTGGGTAATTTGCAGTGAGTCCCACATAGCTTTAGCACTAGTACAATGGGAAACCTTATAGTACTCATCAACACCTAAAACGGAAATGAGCATATTTCTAGCTTTCCAATCGTAGTTGTACTTTTTCTCATCTTCTTGGTTCCATTGTGCTTCCGGTTTAGGTACAAGAAATCCATCCGCATTGGTCATGGTTATTTCTATAGGACCATCTTGGATGACTTTCCATACTTTCCTATCAATAGAGTTGAGATGGATACGCATACAATCTTTCCAATAACTATATTTTTCACCGGTAAAAATAGGCGCCCTATTGTACGCCCCTTTAGGACCGTTACTCATTTTCTAAAAAGTTATATGTGAAGCACTAGATGAACTGGCGCTCGTGATACCACTTGTTAGACGATAGTGCTGATCTAAAAGGGGGGGTTGAATATATCAGTTTTGAAATTAAGTGCTTTTTAAAAATGTTTTCAACGGTTGCAGAAGCACCCTAGATTGAAATCGTCTAAACGATCCCGTTAATGGAAAGATCAGATATACGTGAACCGAATGGAATTACTTAAGATGTAGAAAATCAACCCCTATCTAAGTCAATCAATTAACTACTATGATCCTTGATATCGTTACCTCTAATAATGCCCAACACACTAAGAGATCAAGGAAAATATTACTAAGTTTGTGCGAAATTAATTTTGTCGAACACTTGGTGTGCACTTCACACCAAGTATCAATTTCTCTCAAGTTGAATGTGCATAATTTTACTCAAACAATTTATCGAACAATTGATATGCACACCAATCAAGCGATATTGATTTTACGATCAATTTCACACACAAAGTAATTAATGCAGAATTTAAAGAGTTAAGGGATAGAGAGAACAAGACAGGATTTATTGAGGAAGTTCCTCTATCGTCCTCGCTTAGGGTACGTCTGCCCTCAATTCTAAATCTAGAATTGAGATTTTTTTATTAACATGTTGCAAAGTCAATACAAGAGAACAAATGATCATTAGCGATCAACTTCTAGAGTTGTTGTAGATCATATTCTATTCTATCCCCTTGATTCGAGTTGAACCAAGTTCTTCAAGCACTTTGAAGAAACCTCAGTTTACCGCTACCTTCTTGGAAGAAAGTGAAGGAGAATAGCGATCCAAAACGCAGCGGAATTTAAAATTTTCTCCTTTAGTGATCCTTACAAATGGGCATGATCAGTGATAGAATCGTTACCTCTTGTGACAATTGAAACCTTTGATGCAGATCTACGGAGTGATCACGAACGTTGAATAATGACAATGCCTATACTTAGTCCACACGAACAGATTCCTTCAATCTCAGTGCTAGCTGCTACGAATGAAGCCTTTGAGTGAGTGAGAGAGAGAGAGAGAGAGAGAGAGAGAGAGAGAGAGAGAGAAACGAAATTGCAACTACTCAAGTGCTTCTGCACAAGGGTTCTATTTATAGAACCACTTGTGTGGGCTATAAGCTAAAAAGCCCACTTAAGTGTATATGGCCCATATCTTATAATATGCCAAAATCACTTACACGTGTGGTACCTTACCATATTTCGTATTCTACTTAAGTACATCTTACCTTACGATATTCTATAATTCACTTAAGTGCACCGTACCTTACGGTGTTCCTTAGTTACTTTATCTCTCATCAATCCGTCCTTTTGTGTGTGACCCTGTAGGTTTTCGCGGCATTGGCAATTATATTAAATACGCATTTAACATAATAAACAATGAGCGGTATCTAGCAACACATCACTGCTGCCCAAGACACGAAAATGTCATGTGATCTGACACATCCTTTTGTGATAATACTTATGTGTACAATTACCCTTTTGCCCTTATATCTATATTGAACACAAGGCATAGACCGTGTCATCCTTGTCCAGTTCAATATTGGGCCCATAGACATTTATCCTGTTACGCATGATGGGAAAATTCCATCTAGGTCACTCATGTCCCTTAGCATGCTTCGTGGAGTACCCATCAACTGTCTTTATGGTCATCCAGTTACGGACAACGTTTGATTAGTAATAAGGCACTCGACTCTACATCTAGGGTCCATAGTGGTTTCAAGTCGAAGGGTGGTATACACCATTATCACCATGAGAATAACTTATGACACTTTGCATAACATTATAATAGTATTCTCATAGCGGGTCAATTCAGTATAAATATTACTCTTAATATTCATACCTATGTTTAAGACTTGATAACTCCTTATCCATGATCCATGAGATGTGATCATCAGTCTATATACATAATAGTCTTAATGCTTTAATGTTATCCCACTTCACAATAAAACTCGACTACAGATACTTTAAGAATAGTGTCCTTACGTTTAATGTGATCTCATGATTAAGTCACACTTGATACATTAAACGGACTAGCTATTCTAGGGACTTTATTAAACAAACATATTAAAGAAAAAGCCTTTTATTATTAATAAATATTTAGATACAAGTACCAAAAGTATTGGCCTCTAGGGCTTACACCAACAGAAAGCCTCGTTCTCCAAACCTTCAGCTCGGCTGATTTCAAACACAAGTTGCTTGAACCCTAAGCTTTCTTCACAATCCTCTGTTTACCGCTACTTGTTTGATCGAACCTTCCGTTCTTCAAACTTTTCACTCGGCTGAATCTGCGAAGCAAAGGTTAGTGCAAAAAAACCCCAATTCTTGGAGGACAAAACCTCAAGGGTTTTATTCAAGAAAAAACCATACAAAGTCTCAACCCAAACTAAGATATTCCAATCTTATTTGGACGTTATCACAGCTGCAATGCACAATGCTCAACAAAGATTATTATGTGTGATTATTGATGATGATGATGATGATGATGATGATGAAGGTGAAGAAGAGGAAGCAAATAATAAAGTCCACTCTCAACCAATGGAGCATGACCATTAAGTCGCTGAGCATGGTGATTGGCTTGGTCCTACTCCCAGACAACATTTGTCTGATAATCAAGGATGGGGTGAATGGCAACACACAGGATGAACCTGAAATCATTCATCCTATATGCCCACACCCTCTTCTCCATCCGAAAACTCTGAAGTAATGGAAATGTTAAGAACCATGCAAATCCAGCAGCAAAACTTCGCTACACTTCAAGAGGAGAGGTTCGCAGCCTTGCTGGCACAAATTCAGAGTCAAGGTGACAATTTTGCATCCTTTGCTTCCACCCAAGAGGAACGGTATGCGAAACTAAGGAGCCAAATCCAAACTCTCAGTGACAACTTCAACTCCTTTTCCTCTACCATCCTACAATGGATTGAAGGATCAAATCGCGCTCTCGCAGGCTCCGTAAACATGCTGAACACAAACGTCATTGAATTAACCAGTCTCTATGAAGAAGAAAGACTTGTGTGTCCACCTTCCAGTTATAGAGGCAAACATGAACCGTTCAGTGGACGACGACCTTAGAAGACTGTTCATACTCTACGACTTTCAATTTTCCCTATGTGTGCATGTTATTCTAGATACTTATTTGTCTTAATGTATTCATTGAACACCTATTGTAATGTTATTTATGTATTGGTTCTTTCACCGTGTGTTAATTATGCATGTACTTCTGTTATTAACTACATGATTTGTGCATTGTTGTTAATGACCATGTGTTACAAAGTCGCTGACTAAGTGATTCTGAATATTTTTTACTACATGTTGACCGTTACCTTGCCTCTTTTTGATGTTGTCAAGAGGGAGAAAGCAATGGAAACAAACATTAGCAGATGGATAATATAGCAGGAACAAACACTAGTAGATGGATAATATAGCAGGATGTTCAAAGGAATGCATAAAATCAGGGGGAGGATATCCATCAAAGTACCCGTTTATGCCATGGTTTGCCATCATCAAAAAGGGGGAGTATGTGAGGGAAAATATTCCTAGTCCTTATTTTAATGATGTCAAACCTCTCTATTCGCCCACATCGTGTCTTTGAATAATATCATCATATCATAAAAAGCATTCATCCTTTAATATGTTCAAAATATAGGTTCCGTGTGTTCAAGCATATAGAAGCATATCTTATATCTGAATCATGCACTTAACCATAGTAAACATCCTAGGTTCATAAAAGATAGGCTTAAATTGGTCATAATATGTTGCAAAACTCATTTTTGGAAGTTTAACCTCTGTGAGTCGACTCATGACTCGGAGCAAAACCTTCGGGTCCGAACATGTCGACTCATAGGTCGACTCATTCTTGGAAAACCTGAATGAGTCGACTCAAGCACTCTTTAGGTCAACTCATTTCCCAATCATATTGTCACGGGTCCGAACAGGTCGACTCAACCATGTAATAAACTTTGTTTGAGTCGACTCATCCCCTGTTTGAGTCGACTCGTCGCATGTTTCACTTGATTTTCGGCTGTGTAACTTTGTGAAATTTTTCTGTTATGTTAGTTATTTGTCCACACATCATATAAATATTCAATTGTCTCTTCTTCAACATGCTAACAAGAAAAGTGAAAGATATACACCAAAGTGCTCATCATTTTCATTCTTCATTGCTTTCTCAATAATCACACATAATAATCTTTGTTGAGCATTGTGCATTGCAGTTGTGATAACATCCAAATAAGATTGGATTATCTTAGTTTGGGTTGAGACTTTGTGTGGGTTTTTCTTGAATAAAACCCTTGAGGTTTTTTCCTCCAAGAATTGGGGTTTTTTGCACTAACCTTTGCTTCGCAGATTCAGCCGAGTGAAAAGTTTGAAGAACGGAAGGTTCGGTCAAACAAGTAGCGGTAAACGGAGGATTGTGAAGAAAGCTTAGGGTTCAAGCAACTTGCGTTCGAAATCAGCCGATCTGAAGGTTTGGAGAACGAGGCGTTCTTCCAAAAAGGTAGCGGTAAACGGAGGTTTGTTCGAAGTGCTTGAAGAACTTGGTTCAACTCGAATCAAAGGGGGAGATTAGAATAGGATTTGCAACAACTCTAGAAGTTGATCGCCAATTATCATTTGTTCTCTTGTATTGACTTTGCAACGTGTTAATAAAAATATCTCAATTCTAGATTTAGAATTGAGGGCAGACGTACCCTAAGCGAGGGCGATAGGGGAACTGCCTCAACAAATCCGATCTTATTCTCTCTATCCCTTAACTCTTTAAATTTTGCATTAATTACTTTGTGTGTGAAATTGATCGTAAAATCAATATCACTTGATTGATGTGTATATCAACTGTTCAATAAATTGTTTGAGTAAAATTATGCACATTCAACTTGAGTGAAATTGGTATTTGGTGTGAAGTGTAACGCCCCGATTTTTATTAAGTGTTATTATTATTATTATTTTTGTAATGTTTGATTTATAATTATTTCGGTAAAATATTTTATTGTGTGTTAATTTATTATTAGAGTTTAATTATGAGAATTGTGGTATACTAGCTATTGGGCCTAGTGGTGTATATAATAATTAAGGGAGGTGTAACAATTAAGCCCATTAGTTAGTTTTTATTTAATTAAAACAAGGAATGGAAATAGAATAGAAATAAGATAGAAAGAGAAAGAAGAGAAATAGAAAGAAGTAGAGAGAAGGAGGAGAAAAGAGAAGAAAAGAGAGAAAAGTTAGGGTTTGGAGGAGGAAGAAGAAATTGGAGAAGAAGAGCATCATCTTGATCAACCCAAGCTTGCTAGAACACTATAGAGTAACTCAATCATCATCTCTAAGGTAAGGGTGTGAGTTATCATTTCCTATAATTATGAAAATGATGGGTTTTATGTGGGTAATGGTTGTTAGAGGATATTGTTGGGTTTTGATGTTGTGATTGGATTCCTTGCTTTGAAAATGTTGTTTGTGTTCTCGATGTAGTGTTGATTGTTTATGATTATTGAACATGTATCAATTCTCTGCAAAATGTTAGGGTTAGGTTTAGAAGAATGATAAATAACATTGTGTATTGTGTTGTTGTTGATGGTTTGGGGTTGATGTATGTTGTGAAAAATATGATATTGTGTTGATGAATCAAAGTATGAGTAATTTCACAAATTGTGAATTTAGGAAGTGTTGGAAATTAATTGAATGATGTTTAGAATGATGAAATAAAAGTTAAATTGTGGTTAGAATGGCTTTGTAATATTGAAAATATTGTAGTTCGTTGAATTCTGAGAATGAGACTTTTTACGGAATCGTAATCGGAGGTCCGGAAGGTATTTAACGGTCAAAACGCATTTTATCTGTTTTCTGCTAAATTCGTGGCGCGAAAGAGAGTTCGCGGCGCCAACTTAGTTGAAAACAAAATTCTTTTGTAAACTTCAAAAAGTCATAACTTTTGAACCGTAACTCCGTTTTGGTCCCTGTTCGAAGTGTTGCGAAGCTTATGAAATTTTCTACATGTTGTTGATGTTTATATGCCATTATAAGGGCTTATTTTAATAAAAGATTATTTTGGAAAAGTGATTAATAATTGATATAGTAGGAAGCCTATTTGATTAATGAGGAATACCACTTAACTATAGTGTGTAGGTGTGCGATGTAAATAAACATAGCATGAGGTTGAATTACCTAAGAGATTGTATGATGAAACAATTGATTGTGATGAATATTCTCATTTGTTTTATATATAAACACATGTATGAATGTTGGTGAAGATGATGTTGTGTGAATGCTTTTATGCATGTGAATGGCGACGTGGCCTAAATGGCAATAGCGACGTGGGCTTCGGCCATTGTGATGAGTTATGTTGATGCGATGATGATTTTGGTATATGTGTATCATTTATCATGGAGTCACATACATTTGCATAAGCGACGTTGCCTTTTGGCAATAGCGACGTGGCCTTTTAGCAAAAGCGAAGTGGGCAATAAAGCCTTGGCCTTGATGGCAAAGAGACGAGTCGGTACCACATAGCATTTGCATAGTTGAGTCACATATGTTGGTTATGTTTATTTCTGCATTTTGTGATAATTGTTGTTATGTGACGGTTTATGATGTGCGGTGATATTTTGCGATGATGCGATGAATCGTAATGTTTTATGATGGATTGATGAAATGTTAAAGTGATGAGATGCTATGACGTAACATTGATGTTGTGGATGATTATTGACTTTGTTTATGATTAAATACATAAGCATTCAAGTGAAGGATTGTGCGATGTGGTAACAATATTCCTAACTTTCCGAATTTACTTATATATTGCTTATCATTATCTTGATTATATAATTTGAGTATCTCACCCTTTTGTTGTTGGCCGTTACCTTTATATTGGTAACGTGCAGGTGCTCCGCGTTGAAAGGAGGATAGTGGTAGCACATTTTTGGCGTCATTGCTCTGATTAGGATTGTAACACTCAGGGGTTAATGAACGTTTTTCATGATTTTGATAATAACAATGCCCTTTTGTATATCATTGTATATGATAGTTGTGATGGGCATTTATTTGCTTGTTTTCTTTTGAATGTGTAGATGTACGACTCAACTTAATTATCTAAATGATTTCTGTTGCGATGTTTTGTGTCTTGTTGTTGTATGGACTAGGTGAGTCCATATACAGTGTTGTTTATTATTTAACAAGGACTAAGTGGATCCTTGCGCAATTGCCGTGTTGTGCAATTTGTTTAAGTGTTGATGAAATGATATATGTGATGCCTCAATTTTGTGTGAAATTTGTTTACTCTGATTTTTAATTGAAATTACGACGGGTAGAATTGGGGTGTTACATTAGTGGTATCAGAGCAGGTCGGTCCATCCGACCACGTTGTTGAGTCTTTTGTTGTTTAACGACCTTGTGTTGTTAATTTGTTGTTAATCCTTGTTTGTGTTGTGAGAAGAAGTGTAAGATGGCCGGAAGAAACGCTGGGAGGAATGATGAGGCTCTTGTTGCAGCTATGCAGGCAATGGCTCAGGCGTTCCAGAACCCACCCAATGCTGACGAGAACGTGGGGTCTCGTAGTCTGGCGACGTTTCAGAGGGAGAACCCGCCTACTTTTCTGGGTAGGTATGATCCTGAAGGAGCCTTGGCTTGGTTGAAGGAGATTGAAAGAATCTTCAGAGTGATGGATTGCACTTTTGTGCAAAAGATCCGTTATGGAACTCATAAGCTGTCAGGTGAAGCCGATGATTGGTGGGTGGACACTCGTCTAAGGTTGGAAACTGCGGGCGAGGAGATTACTTGGGAAGGGTTTCGTAGAGAATTTCTGAGGAAGTATTATCCAGAAGATGTGCGAGGAAAGAAAGAGATTGAATTCCTCGAGTTGAAGCAAGGGAACTTGTCAATCACGGAGTATGCTGCTAAGTTCACTGAATCGGCTAAGTTATATCCTCACTATGATGGAGCCAATGCCGAATTCTCTAAGTGCATCAAGTTTGAAAATGGATTGCGTCTGGAAATTAAGAAAGCTGTGGGATATCAAAAGATTCGCGTCTTTGCAGATCTGATTGATAGTTGTAGAATCTTTGAAGAGGACAACAATGCACACTATAAGATCTTGTCTGAGAAGAGAGGAAGGGGCCAACACAGCCGTGGTAAGCCATATGAAACTCCGGTTGGAAAAGGGAAACAGAAAGTGATTCCGGGTTGAAGAACAAGTGGGGGAGATGCTCCTGCTAATGTTATCTGTTTCAAGTGTGGAAAGTCGGGTCACAAGAGTAATGTGTGTAGGCTTGGTGAAACGAGATGTTTCCGTTGTGGTATGCCGGGACATGCGGCTCGTGATTGTAAGCAGAAGGATGTTGTTTGCTTTAACTGTGGAGAGTCAGGCTGTAATTGCGGACTTGCCGGTGGTGTGCAATTTCCCTGAAGTTTTTCCCGATGAGATTCCTAGTGCACCGCCAGAAAGAGAAGTTGAGTTCACTATTGACCTTGTACCTGGTACTAGACCCATCTCTATGGCGCCGTATAAGATGTCAGCATCAGAGTTAGCTGAACTGAAGAGTCAGCTAGAGGATTTGCTTGAAAGGAAGTTTGTGAGACCTAGTGTATCACCTTGGGGAGCTCCAGTTTTGCTGGTGAAAAAAAAAAAGAAAGACGGAAGCATGCGGCTTTGTATTGATTATATACAATTGAATAAGGTGACGATTAAGAATAGGTATCCACTCCCAAGGATCGATAACTTGATGGATCGTTTAGTGGGTGCTCGTATTTTCAGTAAGATTGATCTAAGGTCGGGCTACCATCAAATTAAGGTGAAAGATAAGGACATTCAGAAAACTGCTTTCAGGACTCGTTATGGACACTGCGAGTACACGGTGATGCCTTTCGGCGTTACTAATGCGCCGAGAGTATTCATGGAGTACATGAATCGCATTTTCCATCCTTATTTGGATCAATTTATGGTGGTGTTCATAGACGACATTTTGGTTTATTCTAAGTCGGAGGAAGAGCATGTGGAACATTTGCGTATTGTTTTGCAAGTGTTGAAAGAGAAGAGATTGTATGCTAAGTTGTCTAAGTGTGAGTTTTGGTTGAGAGAAGTTAGCTTTCTTGGTCATGTTGTTTCCGGTGACGGAATTGCGGTTGATCCATCGAAGATTGATGCGGTGTTGCAATAGGAAGCTCCTACATCAGTTACCGAGATAAGAAGTTTCCTAGGCTTGGCAGGTTACTATAGGAGGTTTATAGAAGGCTTTTCTAAGTTGGCACTTCCTTTGACTAAGTTAACTTGTAAGGGTGCTGCTTTTATGTGGGATGTCCGATGCGAAGAAAGTTTCCTTGAGTTGAAGAAAAGGTTGACAACGGATCCGATTTTGATTTTGCCAAATCCCGAGGAACCGTTTATGGTTTATTGCGATGCTTCGAAGATGGGATTAGGAGGCATGCTTATGCAGAATGGTAAGGTGGTTGCTTATGCTTCTAGACAATTGAGGATTCATGAGAAGAACTACCCTACGCATGATTTGGAGCTTGCGGCGGTTGTGTTTGTTTTGAAAATTTGGAGACATTACCTTTATGGATCTAGATTTGAAGTCTTTAGTGACCATAAAAGCTTGAAGTATTTGTTTGATCAAAAAGAGCTGAACATGAGACAAAGGAGATGACTGGAATTGCTAAAGGATTATGACTTTGGGTTGAACTACCATCTGGGAAAAGCGAATGTGGTGGCCGATGCTCTAAGTAGGAAGACTTTGCATATGTCGACCTTGATGATGAAAGAGTTGAAGTTGATTGAGAAATTCCGAGATATGAGCTTAGTGATCGAGGTGACACCAAGAAGTGTGATTTTGGGTATGTTAAAGATTAACAATGATTTTCTTGATAGCATTAGAGAGGCTCAGAAGTTGGATATGAAACTTGTTGATGTGATCATTGGACTCAGACAATCTGAGAATGAGGATTTCAAATTGGATGCACAAGGTGTGTTGAGGTTTCGTGATAGGATTTGTGTTCCCGATGATGTGGATTTAAAAAGGATGATCTTGGAAGAAAGCCATAGGAGTAATTTGAGTATTCATCCCGGAGCGACTAAGATGTACCAAGATTTGAAAAGATTATTTTGGTGGTCGGGAATGAAGCGTGAAGTAGCTCAGTTCGTGTATGCGTGCTTGACTTGCCAGAAATCAAGGGTGGAGCATCAGAAACCTACGGGGTTGATGCAACCGTTAGAAATTCCTGGGTGGAAGTGGGATAGCATTTCCATGGACTTTGTGACGGGTTTACCGAATACATCTAGAGGATGTGATGCTATTTGGGTGATTGTTGATATGCTTACGAAGTCGGCTCACTTTATTCCTATTAACATAAGTTATCCGGTGTCGAAGTTGGCGGAGATTTATACCAATGTTATTGTGAAGCTGCACGGTGATCCTCTTTGTATTGTTTCAG
This sequence comes from Lathyrus oleraceus, assembly GCF_024323335.1. NCBI lineage: Eukaryota > Viridiplantae > Streptophyta > Magnoliopsida > Fabales > Fabaceae > Lathyrus > Lathyrus oleraceus. Next base: position 195,682,170 of record NC_066585.1, read on the forward strand.
ATAGAGATCCGAGGTTCACTTCAGAATTTTGGAAGAGTTTGCAAGAAGCTTTAGGTTCCAAGTTGAGGTTGAGTTCGGCGTATCATCCTCAGACGGATGGTCAAACGGAGATGACTATCCAATCCTTGGAAGATTTGTTAAGGGCGTGTATTCTTGAACAAGGAGGTTCATGGGATACTCACCTTCCGTTGGTGGAGTTTACTTACAACAATAGTTACCATTCAAGTATTGGAATGGCGCCTTTTGAAGCTTTGTATGGGCGGAGGTGTAGGACTCTGTTGTGTTGGCATGAATCTGGTGAAAGTGTGGTACTTGGACCCGAGATTGTTCGAGAAACTACCAAGACGGTTAAGATGATTCGGGATAAGATGAAGATTTCTCAAAATAGGCAAAAGAGTTATCATGATAAGAGGAGAAATGATTTGGAATTTCAAGAGGGTGATCATGTGTTTCTAAGAGTCACACCTACGACCGGTGTTGGACGAGCATTGAAAGCTAAGAAGTTGACTCCTCGTTTCATTGGACCGTATCAAATTACGAGTAGAGTGGGAAAAGTTGCTTATAGAGTGGCGTTACCGCCAAACCTCTCGAATTTGCATGACGTGTTCCATGTGTCTCAACTTAGGAAGTATATTCCGGATCCGTCTCATGTGATTCAAATGGATGATATTCAAGTGCGCGATAACCTTACGGTTGAGACGATGCCTTTGAGGATCGAAGGTCGTGAGACGAAGTCCCTACGGGGGAAGGAAATTGATTTGGTGAAGGTTGTTTGGATTGGTGCAGTCGGAGAAAGCACGACATGGGAATTGGAGAACAGGATGCGCGACTCCTACCCCGAGTTATTCGAATGAGGTAATTTTCGAGGACGAAAATATTTAAGTGGGGGAGAGTTGTAACGCTCCGATTAATATTAAGTGTTATTATTATTATTTTTATAATGTTTGATTTATAATTATTTCGGTAAAATATTTTATTGTGTGTTAATTTATTATTAGAGTTTAATTATGAGAATTGTGGTATAATAGCTATTGGGCCTAGTGGTGTATATAGTAATTAAGGGAGGTGTAACAATTAAGCCCATTAGTTAGTTTTTATTTAATTAAAACAAGGAATGGAAATAGAATAGAAATAAGATAGAAAGAGAAAGAAGAGAAATAGAAAGAAGTAGAGAGAAGGAGGAGAAAAGAGAAGAAAAGAGAGAAAAGTTAGGGTTTGGAGGAGGAAGAGGAAATTGGAGAAGAAGAGCATCATCTTGATCAACCCAAGCTTGCTAGAACACTATAGAGTAACTCAATCATCATCTCTAAGGTAAGGGTGTGAGTTATCATTTCCTATAATTATGAAAATGATGGGTTTTATGTGGGTAATGGTTGTTAGAGGATATTGTTGGGTTTTGATGTTGTGATTGGATTCCTTGCTTTGAAGATGTTGTTTGTGTTCTCGATGTAGTGTTGATTGTTTGTGATTATTGAACATGTATCAATTCTTTGCAAAATGTTAGGGTTAGGTTTAGAAGAATGATAAATAACATTGTGTGTTGTGTTGTTGTTGATGGTTTGGGGTTGATGTATGTTGTGAAAAATATGTTATTGTGTTGATGAATCAAAGTATGAGTAATTTCACAAATTGTGAATTTAGGAAGTGTTGGAAATTAATTGAATGATGTTTAGAATGATGAAATAAAAGTTAAATTGTGGTTAGAATGGCTTTGTAATATTGAAAATATTGTAGTTCGTTGAATTCTGAGAATGAGACTTTTTACGGAATCGTAATTGGAGGTCCGGAAGGTATTTAACGGTCAAAACGCATTTTCTCTGTTTTCTGCTAAATTCGCGGCGCGAAAGAGAGTTCCCGGCGCCAACTGAGTTGAAAACAGAATTCTTTTGTAAACTTTAAAAAGTCATAACTTTTGAACCGTAACTCCGTTTTGGTCCCTGTTCGAAGCATTGCGAAGCTTATGAAATTTTCTACATGTTGTTGATGTTTATAGGCCATTATAAGGGCTTATTTTAATAAGTGATTATTTTGGAAAAGTGATTAATAATTGATATAGTAGGAAGCCTATTTGATTAATGAGGAATACCACTTAACTATAGTGTGTAGGTGTGCGATGTAAATAAACATAGCATGAGGTTGAATTACCTAAGAGATTGTATGATGAAACAATTGATTGTGATGAATATTCTCATTTGTTTTATATATAAACACATGTATGAATGTTGGTGAAGATGATGTTGTGTGAATGCTTTTATGCATGTGAATGGCGACGTGGCCTAAATGGCAATAGCGACGTGGGCTTCGGCCATTGTGATGAGTTATGTTGATGCGATGATGATTTTGGTATATGTGTATCATTTATCATGGAGTCACATACATTTGCATAAGCGACGTTGCCTTTTGGCAATAGCGACGTGGCCTTTTGGCAAAAGCGAAGTGGGCAATAAAGCCTTGGCCTTGATGGCAAAGAGACGAGTCGGTACCACATAGCATTTGCATAGTTGAGTCACATATGTTGGTTATGTTTATTTCTGCATTTTGTGATAATTGTTGTTATGTGACGGTTTATGATGTGCGGTGATATTTTGCGATGATGCGATGAATCGTAATGTTTTATGATGGATTGATGAAATGTTAAAGTGATGAGATGCTATGACGTAACATTGATGTTGTGGATGATTATTGACTTTGTTTATGATTAAATACATAAGCATTCAAGTGAAGGATTGTGCGATGTGGTAACAATATTCCTAACTTTCCGAATTTACTTATATATTGCTTATCATTATCTTGATTATATAATTTGAGTATCTCACCCTTTTGTTGTTGGCCGTTACCTTTATATTGGTAACGTGCAGGTGCTCCGCGTTGAAAGGAGGATAGTGGTAGCACACTTTTGGCGTCATTGCTCTGATTAGGATTGTAACACTCAGGGGTTAATGAACGTTTTTCATGATTTTGATAATAACAATGCCCTTTTGTATATCATTGTATATGATAGTTGTGATGGGCATTTATTTGCTTGTTTTCTTTTGAATGTGTAGATGTACGACTCAACTTAATTATCTAAATGATTTCTGTTGCGATGTTTTGTGTCTTGTTGTTGTATGGACTAGGTGAGTCCATATACAGTGTTGTTTATTATTTAACAAGGACTAAGTGGATCCTTGCGCAATTGCCGTGTTGTGCAATTTGTTTAAGTGTTGATGAAATGATATATGTGATGCCTCAATTTTGTGTGAAATTTGTTTACTCTGATTTTTAATTGAAATTACGACGGGTAGAATTGGGGTGTTACATTAGTGGTATCAGAGCAGGTCGGTCCATCCGACCACGTTGTTGAGTCTTTTGTTGTTTAACGACCTTGTGTTGTTAATTTGTTGTTAATCCTTGTTTGTGTTGTGAGAAGAAGTGTAAGATGGCCGGAAGAAACGCTGGGAGGAATGATGAGGCTCTTGTTGCAGCTATGCAGGCAATGGCTCAGGCGTTCCAGAACCCACCCAATGCTGACGAGAACGTGGGGTCTCGTAGTCTGGCGACGTTTCAGAGGGAGAACCCGCCTACTTTTCTGGGTAGGTATGATCCTGAAGGAGCCTTGGCTTGGTTGAAGGAGATTGAAAGAATCTTCAGAGTGATGGATTGCACTTTTGTGCAAAAGATCCGTTATGGAACTCATAAGCTGTCAGGTGAAGCCGATGATTGGTGGGTGGACACTCGTCTAAGGTTGGAAACTGCGGGCGAGGAGATTACTTGGGAAGGGTTTCGTAGAGAATTTCTGAGGAAGTATTATCCAGAAGATGTGCGAGGAAAGAAAGAGATTGAATTCCTCGAGTTGAAGCAAGGGAACTTGTCAATCACGGAGTATGCTGCTAAGTTCACTGAATCGGCTAAGTTATATCCTCACTATGATGGAGCCAATGCCGAATTCTCTAAGTGCATCAAGTTTGAAAATGGATTGCGTCTGGAAATTAAGAAAGCTGTGGGATATCAAAAGATTCGCGTCTTTGCAGATCTGATTGATAGTTGTAGAATCTTTGAAGAGGACAACAATGCACACTATAAGATCTTGTCTGAGAAGAGAGGAAGGGGCCAACACAGCCGTGGTAAGCCATATGAAACTCCGGTTGGAAAAGGGAAACAGAAAGTGATTCCGGGTTGAAGAACAAGTGGGGGAGATGCTCCTGCTAATGTTATCTGTTTCAAGTGTGGAAAGTCGGGTCACAAGAGTAATGTGTGTAGGCTTGGTGAAACGAGATGTTTCCGTTGTGGTATGCCGGGACATGCGGCTCGTGATTGTAAGCAGAAGGATGTTGTTTGCTTTAACTGTGGAGAGTCAGGCTGTAATTGCGGACTTGCCGGTGGTGTGCAATTTCCCTGAAGTTTTTCCCGATGAGATTCCTAGTGCACCGCCAGAAAGAGAAGTTGAGTTCACTATTGACCTTGTACCTGGTACTAGACCCATCTCTATGGCGCCGTATAAGATGTCAGCATCAGAGTTAGCTGAACTGAAGAGTCAGCTAGAGGATTTGCTTGAAAGGAAGTTTGTGAGACCTAGTGTATCACCTTGGGGAGCTCCAGTTTTGCTGGTGAAAAAAAAAAAGAAAGACGGAAGCATGCGGCTTTGTATTGATTATATACAATTGAATAAGGTGACGATTAAGAATAGGTATCCACTCCCAAGGATCGATAACTTGATGGATCGTTTAGTGGGTGCTCGTATTTTCAGTAAGATTGATCTAAGGTCGGGCTACCATCAAATTAAGGTGAAAGATAAGGACATTCAGAAAACTGCTTTCAGGACTCGTTATGGACACTACGAGTACACGGTGATGCCTTTCGGCGTTACTAATGCGCCGAGAGTATTCATGGAGTACATGAATCGCATTTTCCATCCTTATTTGGATCAATTTATGGTGGTGTTCATAGACGACATTTTGGTTTATTCTAAGTCGGAGGAAGAGCATGTGGAACATTTGCGTATTGTTTTGCAAGTGTTGAAAGAGAAGAGATTGTATGCTAAGTTGTCTAAGTGTGAGTTTTGGTTGAGAGAAGTTAGCTTTCTTGGTCATGTTGTTTCCGGTGACGGAATTGCGGTTGATCCATCGAAGATTGATGCGGTGTTGCAATAGGAAGCTCCTACATCAGTTACCGAGATAAGAAGTTTCCTAGGCTTGGCAGGTTACTATAGGAGGTTTATAGAAGGCTTTTCTAAGTTGGCACTTCCTTTGACTAAGTTAACTTGTAAGGGTGCTGCTTTTATGTGGGATGTCCGATGCGAAGAAAGTTTCCTTGAGTTGAAGAAAAGGTTGACAACGGCTCCGATTTTGATTTTGCCAAATCCCGAGGAACCGTTTATGGTTTATTGCGATGCTTCGAAGATGGGATTAGGAGGCATGCTTATGCAGAATGGTAAGGTGGTTGCTTATGCTTCTAGACAATTGAGGATTCATGAGAAGAACTACCCTACGCATGATTTGGAGCTTGCGGCGGTTGTGTTTGTTTTGAAAATTTGGAGACATTACCTTTATGGATCTAGATTTGAAGTCTTTAGTGACCATAAAAGCTTGAAGTATTTGTTTGATCAAAAAGAGCTGAACATGAGACAAAGGAGATGACTGGAATTGCTAAAGGATTATGACTTTGGGTTGAACTACCATCTGGGAAAAGCGAATGTGGTGGCCGATGCTCTAAGTAGGAAGACTTTGCATATGTCGACCTTGATGATGAAAGAGTTGAAGTTGATTGAGAAATTCCGAGATATGAGCTTAGTGATCGAGGTGACACCAAGAAGTGTGATTTTGGGTATGTTAAAGATTAACAATGATTTTCTTGATAGCATTAGAGAGGCTCAGAAGTTGGATATGAAACTTGTTGATGTGATCATTGGACTCAGACAATCTGAGAATGAGGATTTCAAATTGGATGCACAAGGTGTGTTGAGGTTTCGTGATAGGATTTGTGTTCCCGATGATGTGGATTTAAAAAGGATGATCTTGGAAGAAAGCCATAGGAGTAATTTGAGTATTCATCCCGGAGCGACTAAGATGTACCAAGATTTGAAAAGATTATTTTGGTGGTCGGGAATGAAGCGTGAAGTAGCTCAGTTCGTGTATGCGTGCTTGACTTGCCAGAAATCAAGGGTGGAGCATCAGAAACCTACGGGGTTGATGCAACCGTTAGAAATTCCTGGGTGGAAGTGGGATAGCATTTCCATGGACTTTGTGACGGGTTTACCGAATACATCTAGAGGATGTGATGCTATTTGGGTGATTGTTGATATGCTTACGAAGTCGGCTCACTTTATTCCTATTAACATAAGTTATCCGGTGTCGAAGTTGGCGGAGATTTATACCAATGTTATTGTGAAGCTGCACGGTGATCCTCTTTGTATTGTTTCAGATAGAGATCCGAGGTTCACTTCAGAATTTTGGAAGAGTTTGCAAGAAGCTTTAGGTTCCAAGTTGAGGTTGAGTTCGGCGTATCATCCTCAGACGGATGGTCAAACGGAGATGACTATCCAATCCTTGGAAGATTTGTTAAGGGCGTGTATTCTTGAACAAGGAGGTTCATGGGATACTCACCTTCCGTTGGTGGAGTTTACTTACAACAATAGTTACCATTCAAGTATTGGAATGGCGCCTTTTGAAGCTTTGTATGGGCGGAGGTGTAGGACTCTGTTGTGTTGGCATGAATCTGGTGAAAGTGTGGTACTTGGACCCGAGATTGTTCGAGAAACTACCAAGACGGTTAAGATGATTCGGGATAAGATGAAGATTTCTCAAAATAGGCAAAAGAGTTATCATGATAAGAGGAGAAATGATTTGGAATTTCAAGAGGGTGATCATGTGTTTCTAAGAGTCACACCTACGACCGGTGTTGGACGAGCATTGAAAGCTAAGAAGTTGACTCCTCGTTTCATTGGACCGTATCAAATTACGAGTAGAGTGGGAAAAGTTGCTTATAGAGTGGCGTTACCGCCAAACCTCTCGAATTTGCATGACGTGTTCCATGTGTCTCAACTTAGGAAGTATATTCCGGATCCGTCTCATGTGATTCAAATGGATGATATTCAAGTGCGCGATAACCTTACGGTTGAGACGATGCCTTTGAGGATCGAAGGTCGTGAGACGAAGTCCCTACGGGGGAAGGAAATTGATTTGGTGAAGGTTGTTTGGATTGGTGCAGTCGGAGAAAGCACGACATGGGAATTGGAGAACAGGATGCGCGACTCCTACCCCGAGTTATTCGAATGAGGTAATTTTCGAGGACGAAAATATTTAAGTGGGGGAGAGTTGTAACGCTCCGATTAATATTAAGTGTTATTATTATTATTTTTATAATGTTTGATTTATAATTATTTCGGTAAAATATTTTATTGTGTGTTAATTTATTATTAGAGTTTAATTATGAGAATTGTGGTATAATAGCTATTGGGCCTAGTGGTGTATATAGTAATTAAGGGAGGTGTAACAATTAAGCCCATTAGTTAGTTTTTATTTAATTAAAACAAGGAATGGAAATAGAATAGAAATAAGATAGAAAGAGAAAGAAGAGAAATAGAAAGAAGTAGAGAGAAGGAGGAGAAAAGAGAAGAAAAGAGAGAAAAGTTAGGGTTTGGAGGAGGAAGAGGAAATTGGAGAAGAAGAGCATCATCTTGATCAACCCAAGCTTGCTAGAACACTATAGAGTAACTCAATCATCATCTCTAAGGTAAGGGTGTGAGTTATCATTTCCTATAATTATGAAAATGATGGGTTTTATGTGGGTAATGGTTGTTAGAGGATATTGTTGGGTTTTGATGTTGTGATTGGATTCCTTGCTTTGAAAATGTTGTTTGTGTTCTCGATGTAGTGTTGATTGTTTATGATTATTGAACATGTATCAATTCTCTGCAAAATGTTAGGGTTAGGTTTAGAAGAATGATAAATAACATTGTGTATTGTGTTGTTGTTGATGGTTTGGGGTTGATGTATGTTGTGAAAAATATGATATTGTGTTGATGAATCAAAGTATGAGTAATTTCACAAATTGTGAATTTAGGAAGTGTTGGAAATTAATTGAATGATGTTTAGAATGATGAAATAAAAGTTAAATTATGGTTAGAATGGCTTTGTAATATTGAAAATATTGTAGTTCGTTGAATTCTGAGAATGAGACTTTTTACGGAATCGTAATCGGAGGTCCGGAAGGTATTTAACGGTCAAAACGCATTTTATCTGTTTTCTGCTAAATTCGTGGCGCGAAAGAGAGTTCGCGGCGCCAACTTAGTTGAAAACAAAATTCTTTTGTAAACTTCAAAAAGTCATAACTTTTGAACCGTAACTCCGTTTTGGTCCCTGTTCGAAGTGTTGCGAAGCTTATGAAATTTTCTACATGTTGTTGATGTTTATATGCCATTATAAGGGCTTATTTTAATAAAAGATTATTTTGGAAAAGTGATTAATAATTGATATAGTAGGAAGCCTATTTGATTAATGAGGAATACCACTTAACTATAGTGTGTAGGTGTGCGATGTAAATAAACATAGCATGAGGTTGAATTACCTAAGAGATTGTATGATGAAACAATTGATTGTGATGAATATTCTCATTTGTTTTATATATAAACACATGTATGAATGTTGGTGAAGATGATGTTGTGTGAATGCTTTTATGCATGTGAATGGCGACGTGGCCTAAATGGCAATAGCGACGTGGGCTTCGGCCATTGTGATGAGTTATGTTGATGCGATGATGATTTTGGTATATGTGTATCATTTATCATGGAGTCACATACATTTGCATAGCGACATGGCCTTTTGGCAATAGCGACGTGGCCTTTTGGCAAAAGCGAAGTGGGCATAAAGCCTTGGCCTTGATGGCAAAGAGACGAGTCAGTACCGCATAGCATTTGCATAGTTGAGTCACATATGTTGGTTATGTTTATTTCCGCATTTTGTGATAATTGTTGTTATGTGACGGTTTATGATGTGCGGTGATATTTTGCGATGATGCGATGAATCGTAATGTTTTATGATGGATTGATGAAATGTTAAAGTGATGAGATGCTATGATGTCACATTGATGTTGTGGATGATTATTGACTTTGTTTATGATTAAATACATAAGCATTCAAGTGAAGGATTGTGCGATGTGGTAACAATATTCCTAACTTTCTGAATTTACTTATATATTGCTTATCATTATCTTGATTATATGATTTGAGTATCTCACCCTTTTGTTGTTGGCCGTTACCTTTATATTGGTAACGTGCAGGTGCGCCGCATTGAAAGGAGGATAGTGGTAGCACACTTTTGGCGTCATTGCTCTGATTAGGATTGTAACACTCAGGGGTTAATGAATGTTTTTCATGATTTTGATAATAACAATGCCCTTTTGTATATCATTGTATATGATAATTGTGATGGGGATTTATTTGCTTGTTTTCTTTTGAATGTGTAGATGTACGACTCAACTTAATTATCTAAATGATTTCCGTTGCGATGTTTTGTGTCTTGCTGTTATATGGACTAGGTGAATCCATATACAGTGTTGTTTATTATTTAACAAGGACTAAGTGGATCCTTGCGCAGTTGCCGTGTTGTGCAATTTGTTTAAGTGTTGATGAAATGATATATGTGATGCCTTGAATTTTGTGTGAAATTTGTTTACTCTGATTTTTAATTGAAATTACGACGGGTAGAATTGGGGTGTTACATGAAGCGCACACCAAGTGTTCGACAAAATTAATTTTGCACAAACTTAGTAATATTTGCTTTGATCTCTTAGTATGTTGGATATTATTAGAGGTAACGATATCAATGATCATAGTAGTTAATTGATTGACTTAGATATGGGTTAATTTTCTACATCTTAAGTAATTTCATTCGGTTCACGTATATCCGATCTTTCCACTAACGAGATTGTTTAGACGATTTCAATCTAGGATGCTTCCGCAACCGTTGAAAACATTTTTAAAAAGCGCTTAATTTCAAAACTGAGTTATTCAACCCCCCTTCTAGATCGGCACTATCGTCTAACATCAAGAACAAATACCTATTGTATTATGACGTGTAGATTTTTCTTCAACCCCAATACAAGTAGTAAAGTAGTTTTTTGAGTTTTTAATAGTAGATGATACATCTGGAAAAAGGTTTTCTTGATGCTATTATGAATTAACTAATATACTTGGTCTTGATTTTAGTAACTTTAGAGGAAAAGGTTAGGATAATGGTTCTAATATAAAAGAAAAACATCAAGGTGTTCATAATTTTTTTTAGATGTTAATCCTAGATCATTTTATACCCCGTGTGGTTGTCATAGTCTAAATTTAGTACTTTGTGATATGGAAAATTGTTGTTCCAAAGCTACGTAATTTTTTTGGAGTGGTGGAACGTTTTTATATAATACTTTCTTCTTCTACTAAAAGGTGGAAAACTCTACTAGACCATATACCTAGCTTTACTTTGAAATCATTGTCACAAATACGTTGGAAAAGTCGTATTAAAAATGTAAAAGCTATAAGTTTCCAAACTTTACAAATAAGAAATGCTTTATTGAAATTAGGTGAAGTAAATGATGAACCTAAAATAAAAAGTGAACCTCAATATTTGGCAACTTATGAGCTTGAAGATTTTGAATTTTTGTTAGGCATGACTATTTGGTATGAAATATTTTTCGTAGTAAACTAAGTTAGTAAACACTTTCAATAAAAGGATATGCACATCGATGTTGCTATAGAGAAATTGAAAGACTTATTTCATTTTTTAAAAAATATAGAGAAGATGGTTTTGAAAATGCCATAATTTATGCTAAAGAAATTGCTATCGAAATGGATATAGAACCTAAGTTTCGTGAAAAATGTATTATTCGTAGAAAGAAACAATTTGACAAGATTTTTGATAATGGAGTTTTAAAAACTCCAGAAGAACAATTTAAATTTGACTATTTTTTGTACACATTAGATCATGTAATTACATGATTTCGAAGTGGATTTGAACAATTTAAAATATCAAAATACTTTTGGTTTTATATTTAATAATGAGAAATTAAGGTCATTGGGAATTTAAAGTTTAAAAGAATATTGTCTTAACCTTGAATGTTCGTTAAAATATAACGATAACTCTGATATTGATGAATTAGACTTATTTTCAAAATTGAAAATATTAAGAGAAATCATACATGTCAAAAATGATACACCAATACTTAATTCAATTATAATTTTAATGATTCATGTAATTGTTGCTTCAACAAAAAGATGTTTTTCAAAATTAAAACTCATAAAATCTTATCTAAGATCAATAATGTCTCAACAAAGATTAAATGGATTGACTTTATTATCAATTGAAAAAGAAATGTTAATTGAAATGATATAATAATTTAATAGATGATTTTGCATCATAAAAAAGCTCAAAAAGTAAATTTAGAATATATATTATAATAATTAAATTTATTTATTTTTATTAGAATATAAAAAAGGCTCAATTCAAAGTCAACTTTAAGCCTCATGTAGTGTTGGACCGACCTTCTTTTTAGAATTACACCAGGTATCATCAATGAGAAGATTTCACATTGGTTAACTGCTCCAATGATGTGAAAGTGATTCTCCAAACCCCATATTCCTTGATTAATATTTCCAACCTAGGAAAAAGGTGAGGAATTTCATTTTTGCTGGGGATTCAACCGATGTGAAAAGTGAGGGATTCTCCCTTAATTAAACTTCAAATAGAGGGATAAAAATGATATACTTTTTTAATTTTTTTCCTCAGCCATTAGCTCAAGGAAAAAAGTGAGACATTTTTCATAACATCATTGGTTACCTTAAAATTCCAATTGAGGTAAGAGTCCTTTCTCAACCGAGTTAAGCGTCTTTTTTTGTAGCAATGTAGCTTGATATAATAAGAAAATAAATTATTTATTTTTTAATATAATTTAAAAGAGAAAAATTATAAATTTAATATGATTTAAATAAATAAAAAAGAATTTGATATTAAATTGCACAATAATAATTAATCTATTAAATTAAAATATTAATGTTTTTATTTTTATTAAAGTTTCCAATTTGAATATAATGTTATTTTTATTTTAAATAATTTTATTGCAATGACAAATTTTTAATTTATATATAATATATCTCTTTATTGATGTTTTCTAACAATATAGTAAATGACTTTTTTACTCATATTTTCCTTAAAATATATTAAATGTTAATCATTTAGTAGTGTTAATTATTTTTTTTATAAAATAATTATCTAGATTCATTTAATAGTTTATATATATATATATATATATATATATATATATATATATATATATATATATATATATATATATATATATATATATATATAACTTTTTTGAAATATGTGACTTTTTAATTTAATTATAGAGTATACCTTATCATGTCGGTATTATATTTGTATTAAACACATAAAGGTATATTATTAAAAAAAACCTCTTTTAAATGAAAACACTTTTAAAATTTATTGATACGTTTGAAATACTCAAATAAATCTCCCATTGTGAAATAGAGAAAGTAATATTATATTCTTATCATGTGTGCATGAAGCATGTGATAGCATATAGAGGTAAAAATAAGTTGAGTCGAGTTAGGCTTTATCAAGTTTAAGTTTGACTTGCTAAAAAATTGTATAGTTTAAGTCTGATTTGTAGCCTATAATATGCTTATTTTTAGGTTTGAATATGGTCTTTTCGAAATCTTGTTGGCCTATTAGCATGCTTAAAAGCCCATTTCATTTAAACATGTATAAATAAACAATTCAACTAATGTTTAAATAGTCTAACAAATTAAAAGAGCAATGAGACTAAATATTTGTTTATATTGACTTATCTGAGTTTACCTAGTCATTTAAGTTTTGTGAGACTATTTGTTTGTGAGAACTTATGAAAAATACTTATGACATTGTTCATAAGCATAGATTCATATAGCTAGCTAATCAGGATGGTGACAATATGAACTCAAATATGGAAGCACACAAGGAAAGGAAAATAATGGAAAATGATGAAGTTACTACCACCCAGGGTTCTAAACGTGTTAATGTGACACAAGTTCGTCAAGAAGGTGACTGTGACTTTAAATACCTTGTATCAAATCAGGCTACTAGTCAAGATAATGTTCATCAAGGTATGCAATTTTTAAAGGAATATTGGGCAAATATTTCTAAAATCAAGGAAAGTGAGAATAGGATTTTTGCAACTCTAGAGAAATAACCACCTCCATCAGGTTTTAAAGTGGTTGCTTATAGGTCAAGCAAAAGAGATCTTGCATCAAATACTTCAAATCAAAATGGTAGCTATAGAACCAGATCAAAGGTTGATCAACCAAAGTCATCTACACGAAATGTTAATTCTGGAATATAAGAGGACTTGCTAATATCCCCTCTAATTTTTTCCTTAGAAGATATATTAACACTAATAAGTCTGATATAATCATCAAGGTTGAACCTTGGATGAATATTGAATTTTTTTCTAGAAGATAGTTATAAAGATTAGGCCTTAAATTATTCTCTTTAAATGAAAGAGACAATTTGTTGCCTAACATATGGTGTATTTTTTAGAAATAATATAAATTCAAATATTTTAAATTCTGATTATGAACATGTTGTTCTCTCTCTTTTTCTGGCCTAGATAAAGTTTTTGGTATTGTTGTTATCTATGCTTCCACTTGTTACATAAAGAGAATGTATTTTTTTTAGCCTTACTTTTTGAATAACCAACATGATATCCCTTGGTGTTTTTTGGGCTACTTTAATGTTATTTATATGAAGGTAACAATGTTCCTGTTATTCTACCCATGTACGAGTTTCAAGATTGGACTGACATAAATGATTTTTTTTTCCACTAGAGGAGTCCGATACACTTGTTTCAATGGCAAAAGAGGATGGGCCCACACTGAGAAGAGACTCGATAGGGACATTTGTAACCAATCTTGATTGAATAATTGTAATGTGGTTTCTTATTATTCACTCATTAGAAACTAACCAGACCGTCGTCCAATTTTGTTAAGCTTTCGGTTTAAGAATACAACATTTGCTTCACAATTTAATATCTTAAGATGGGGTCCCTTCATGATACTTGCAAGGATTTAATCCTTACTAGTTGGAACATAAATATAACGGGTGTCCCTATGTTTCCTCTAGAGAGATTTAAAATATGGTTGATTTAAACCTTGATGTTCTTCTTGAAAGTCAGTATTGGTTTTGGCAAGAACAACCTAGGATGAATTGCCAGGTAGATGGAGATCGAAGTACCAGTTACTTTCATAGGACACCCAAGATTAAAAACATATCACCGAAAGTTATGTCATCAATTAGAGTGAGACAAGACTTGCTCAATGAACCTCAATAGATTATAGACCATGTTGTCCAATACTATAAAAAATTATTTTGTACTCACATTTTTGTTTTCCAGGATCAATTACTTGTTGATGAAGTTGTTCTATCTATCATTGATGACAAAGATCATTCCTTATTAACTATCACTACTACAAATAATATATTTTATGACAAAGTTTTCCCCTCACCCAACCAAAAATCGAGGTAAAATGCCAAGGCGCGCCATATTTTATTTATTTATTTAAATAAATATCACATATTCCCTTGGTTTCTAAATATAATCCAGGGAAAAAATAATTCAGGATATGCTTCAAATTCCGGCAACATCAATTTATGTTTTTAATTCTTTAAAAGTGATCCCTTTTTATTTTATTTTTTATTTTTAAATTAATGATCTATTCCTTCGATTATATTTAATATCAGAGGGATTATATTGTCATTTTTTACTATAAAATCACTCGTTAATCAGATTTTAACCTAAACCTAACTTATATGTAGCCACCCTAAACTTGTACACATCTTTCTTTAGGATGGATTACAAGACAAAAAAATCTTCAATGTTCTTCTATCTTGAACAAAATATTTTTTCTAATCTTGCAATTCATCCCAATAAAATGGTGTTCAGGTTATTATATTTTTGAAATAACCTTCATACATTATCAATAAAAGAAAATATTGAGAAAGGTTTGTGAATGTGATGAAGGTGATGTTTGGACCAAGAATGTGATGTTTGAATCCATACAGTGCTGCCCGAACCAATAATGAGGTATTTTAACCAAAAAATGGTGATTAACCATGAATGAAGTGTCTAAACCAAAAATGAGGTGACTAAACCAAGAATGAGGTATTTTAACCAAGAAATGGTGATTAACCATGAGTGATGTGTCTAAATCAATGTAGTGTTGTATGGGTTTGCCTAGACTCGGGAATCAAGGAAAACAAAGGGGTTTGTCTAAACCAGGGGATTTACTATACAAACAAGGGTTTTCCAAAACCAAGGGATTAACAAGGAAAACAAGGGTTTCCTAAACCAAGGGATTAACAAGGCAAACATGCAAGAGTATGGGTGTCAAAAACCAATAGGTGTATTGTTTGGTCCAAATAGAATGGTGTTTTTGATGTTGGTTGTTATGGATTTTAATATGAGGATGAATATTGAAGATTGTTTTGATTTGAATTGCACTAAAGTCTATTAATAGAGGCGAGTAATTTGAACAATTAGGTCATGTGTCTCGTATCCAAATATATTCAGAATAAGGATATGAATACTCCTTCTTACTCCCTCTTATTCCTTCTCCCACTTAATTGAGTCAAAAAGAACGCTAAGGGAGCATGTAATTCGTCTTATTAAGTCTTGCTAAAAAGTCATAAAGTTGTTAATCTAATTAATTGGTTAAGTGTGTTTGATCAAACAATCAACTCAACAAAGGGGATCAAGCCATGAATTAAGTCAAGCTACTTATACACATCAAGAACATGACATTATGAAGAAAAAATCAAAGGATATAAAGAATGAAATTAGTGTTAACTAGTAATCCTAATTTTCATTAATTCTAATCTTTTTAATAATTAGTAATTCTAATTCTATCCTAATAAAGTTAAATCTAATTAATTGCTATTAAAGTGTCATTTTTGAATGTGTTAAAAAACTCAAAGAAAAAGCTAAAAGAAAATAATATAATTTAAAAGAAAATGCTAATTATCTCTATCTGGGGGTGTGATTACTGCAAAGGGGCGTGTAATTAGTGTATGGGCGTAGGCCCATGTCTGATGAGGCCTAAGTATTTTTGTTATTGTTTGAAGTTAAATATGAGGGTGTGAGAGTAAAGTATAGGGTGCGTATGGTAAGAAGTATTAGGCTTGGTTTGTGAAGCCCAAAGAAGTGACTTTAGAGTGAGGCAAAGGGGAGGAACTCCTCATTCGTTCATGTTCAGACCTGCTCTTCTCCCTTTATCTTACATAGCCACCACAAATCGCTCCGTCGCGCTGGAAATTGCTTCTGGAGGCGGTGGAGCTCATAACCACTTGTGACTACCACATATGGACTTCATTATTCACCTTCTATCCACCTATATAACTTATTTCTCCTAAATACCACTGTAATTCCTTGTTTCGAAGCCAAACCCTAAGAACCCTAGAAAGTTCAATAAAAAATTAAATGGAACGAAAACAAAATTTCATGCGAAGACCTTAAGGCTTTGACTCATTGAAACAAGCCATACAAAGCGATATCATCAAATTTGCAAAGAAGGAATGAAGGATTGGACTTACTCACAGAGTTGAGAATTTCTCTGTTCAAGGTAAGAGTTGAAGAAGATGGAGAAGAAACCCAAAGATACATGACTTTCAGGAAAATCTTCTAAACCTTAGCCTTTTAACAATTACTTCTTCTCCTTATCTTCTTATTTTTTAGAATTCTTGAGTTATAAACTAGTCTGCAGGTTTTTCTTATTTTTGAATGAGTAAAGTAATAAATTAGAGGGATAAACTTGGGTTGTTAGATCGAATATGTTGTGTTGATGATGATGATGAACAAAGAAGTTAGGGGTTAAGCTCAATTTGATGCAGAGCTTTAATGGGAAGCTCTCATTGATGGTGGTAGTACAACTCTAGCGAGTTGGTGACGATTGAGTGTTGAAACTGATAAAGTTTCTTTAGGGTCAATGTTGATTCCTTATGAAGCAATGAATAAGGAGGCTTATATAGAGTGAATGAAGAGAATTTGGAGGAAAATATGGTTACAAATTAGTTAGGATTGGATAATTTTCCACCCTTAGATAGTGATCCTAGGCTGGGATTTATCAAGGTTGGAAATTCATGGATGAGTTGATTAGATTTTGTTAAGTGAAGAAAAATGAAGTGATTCTGTGTTTGTTTTGAACTAAACTCAGTGTCAAATGGGAGAAAAATGTGTTTGTTTTGACTTAGAAGTTAATTGTCAACTGAAAGTTAGCTAATGTGGTTTTTGAAGGGAAGTTTGACCTTAGGGGTAATTAGGTAATTGACCCTTAAACATGTGGCAGTGAGTTACTGAGTGGCAGTTTGAATTAGTTAGTGACAGTTAGAAATTTGTTAGCAATTGGTTTTGACATATAGAGTAATTGTTAGATTAATCAAGGGTTAGTTGCAAGTTAGTTTGTATTTAACTTAGTTTGTAATTGACTTGGAGTGTAAGTTAGTAGTGATATGTTAAAATTTGGCTAGGGTTAATTGGTCATGGTAGTTATAGTTAGTTAGCTGTTAATTTTAATTAACAATTTGTTAGAGGTTAGCAACTAATTTGGTCACTTAGGGCAGGTACTTGTTGGCTTATAACTGACTTAGGGCAGTAGTTTGGATGACATGATTTATAGTAATATGGGTATGATGGCTTTTGTTGTGTGACCTGCTAGTAGCTTATAGGTGTGCATCAGATGTATGTTGAATGACAATGTTTTACTTTGACATGACGGTATTTTGTATTGTAGATGTATATGTATGTATGTTGAATGACATGGTATGGTAGGCTTAAATTAGGTATTGCCATGATAGTCAAATAATAGCTTTGAATTCCTTATGTATGATGGATCTTGGTTGTGTGAACTTGTTAGAGCAAGGAAGCTTTTATGTACATTGTATGTGTATGGTCTGAACTGGTATGTTGGTCATATATGCTTCTATATTATTTGGGGTTGTTGTTTAAGTGTATGTGTATGTGCTTGTGTACTCATGTGTGTATGGATTGGTGTGTAAATATATTTGGATGTGTGTATTGAACTATGCATGTTGAATGTGCATGGTGTCAAGTTACCATGAGAATTAAGGCTTGATGTTGCTCTTGTATGTGTTTATGTGTCATTGATCCTCTTTCTATGGTGTGTAATCTTGTATGCTGATGTGGTGATTATTTGTGCTATTTCCTTATGGTAGTTATATAGGATTAGACTTGAGAATTGGTGTCATGATGTATGTTTCGATTTGAGGTCATAACAATATATGTATAACATTCCTTGAGACTTGACATATGTGAGCTTTTCATTAGTATCATGGCCTATTCTAAAAAGTTAGTTTATGTCTTGGTAAGCATATGGTCAAAGTGTTTATGTATGTCTGTGGGGTGATTATATGTGTCAAGATGCTAAGGTTTATTGAATGTTTTAGTGCTGTTTTGAGCATGGCATGGTGAAGGAGGGAAGCTTTGGTCATGGCATGGCATGAAGGTTTGAATGAACTTTGGTTATAAAGACGATGATATAAACTTGGTCATGAAGATGATGTAGGCTTGGAGGCAAAGTGGGGAATCATGAAGATGAATAAAAAGTAGGTATAGGGTTCACATTGACTTTTGTCAACTGTTTGACCAAATGTCAATAGTTGACCAAAATCATCTGTAGGTCAAAATCAAGATTTTTTGTGTAGTTTGCATTTCTGACTTTCTGGCAATGTACTTTTGGGATTTTGAATGTGAATTTGACCTTGTACATAACTTGTGACTTGTTTTCCAATAGATGAACTTTTCCCTCCGTTTGCATAATTTGAATTTTTGACATCTTGAATGTCTTTTTGATTTTGAATACAAAACCACTTCCTTCATGCTTTAATTCACCTAATAACATTGAATCACAAAATAAATGATAATGAATCAACTAACATGATTTGGTCAACAAAAAGTCAACCTTCCATGGTTAACTTTTTTTTGCCAAAAGTCAACCTTGTGTGAATGGTTTCCAAACCCTCTTGTTCATGATGTGTACCAACAAAACCACTATGTCTTGACCTTAATTAGGGATTCCAACACTTAGGCAATGAAAAGTCAACACTCCAAGTTGACTTTGACCAAAAAGTCTAATCTAGCACAATGGCGCCACAAGTTTGTTTCACAAGTGCACACAACAATAAAACCTTAATCCATGAAGATTAATAACATCTTTGACATAACTTAATACGTTGTACCATAAACAATAGGAATCCTTTGAACTAATAATGTCACATGTGAATCTAAGTGCAGATGAATGATCCTACTAATGAATGATGAGGGTAAATGTATGCAGATGAATTAGAGTCATAAGCCATATAAAATGAGAATAGGTATGACCAATTTTGGGGTATGACTCCATGAAAATATTTGCTCAAGATAATGAAATCTCTTTGGAATGGATTGCAAGTACATAAAATAAACTTCTCTTTGTTGGAACAAATAACTTATCACAAATTTGAAAAAATTTGTTGTTATCCAAGAATCCATTGTCAAAATCTGGATTTATTTAAACAATTTATTTTAATATTCTGAGTAAACAATGTAATTAAAAAAATGTTTTTATCCCTTTGGTTTTTTACAGAAACCGAGAGGTATGTGGCGTTTTGGATGAAACATATTTTATTGTATTTTTCATCTAATAAGAAACACATTTTACATCGGTTCTGAATAATAATGAGGGAAAATATAAGCGTGTTTATTGAGTTTCTTCACCGTCCTTAAACAAATATTTGTCGTCAATTTAATGAGTATCAACGCTGAAGACACTATCATTAGTGATCCGCATGAAACTTAAAACCCTCATAATAAAAGCATTATGAATATTAAAAATTGATAATGAAACATTTGACATAAAAACTTTAAAACTTAAAAAATGTTTATTTTATTTGGGAAAATTTCTCTATGATGGATTGCAAGAGCAGAAAATTATTTGGGTCTTAAATAATCATATACCTGCATATTTATTTTATTTATCTAATATTTTTTTATTTTATATCATAAGCAAATGAATGCAAAAGTCATAGAGAATATTCTGCATCCAACATTTGTTCTTCCTCAAGATCAATAAAATGAGGATCCCCAATATTTTAGCTTCCCTAAGATATCCAGCATTTATTCTTCATCGACAACGATGACGATGAATCAGATTCAACATTTATACTTAAATATTATATGTAAACAATATTATATTATGTGTAAGCAATGTAGTTTGTAAACAAATTAATTTATTAATATCCTGTGTGAATAAATTAATTTATTAATATTTTGTATAAACAATATAAAGAGTATTTAAAAAAATATATATCTTTTTCCTCGATTCTGTTTATAAACTGAGAGGTATATGCCGTTAGCTTTAAAAATATAAAAAAGTTATTCCGCCTCTGTAACTTTTTATGGATCAAACCAATGACAATTTCAACTATCCCCTCGGTTATTCTAAAATCAGGTTGGTTGTTGGTCTATAAAACATGAACAACTGGCAGATGTGTCAGATGGATGTGAAATATGCATTCCTTAATGGCCCATTAGAAGAAGAAGTGTATGTTGCACAACCAGCTGGGTTTATGAAATATGGCGAAAAAAGAAAGGTGTACAGGATGCATAAAGCCTTGTACGGACTTAAACAAGAAGATAGATGGCTTTCTAAGGGAGAAGGAATTTTTGAAGTGCACAAGTGAACATGGAGTATATGTAAGAAGAAGCAAGAGTGAATTGCTTATACTATGTCTCTATGTCGATGACTTACTGATAACAGGTAGCTGCAAGAAGGAGATCGAAGACTTCAAAGGTGATCTCAACAAGGAATTTAAAATGTCAGATCTGGGTGACATTTCATATTTCCTTGGCATCGAATTCTACAAGAGTGGTAGAGGATTGACGATGCATCAAAGAAGGAGTGCAAGTCGAAGTGTTCAGAAGACTAAGAGCTATGATGAATGTAGATAGCTTAGATATAATGAATTAGGTGGTGTGTTGAATTGTAATTCCTTGTGTTGAAAAAGGTTGCTCGACAGGGCAAGAAAGTGTCAAACCACCTAGTGAGTTATGTTGTGTTAGTGTGGCGAAGTGTCAAAGCATGTTGCTTCACACAGGATTTCGAGTTATGCCTATTTTAGTAGTGTTAGCTATTTTGGACTTTTATAGTTTTGGACTTTGGCTCGAGGTCCAAATTAACCTAAATCTATAAATAGAGGGAGTAACCCTTATTTTTGTAATAAAGTGAATAGAGCATTCATAACATTGTATTCACAGTATTTTGCAGTTGCAAAGTGAATAAGAAGTTTTCCACAGTTTGTGGGCAGAGAGAAACGCTACAAAATTCTATTACTCTTCTCCTTCGTCGTTCTTTAATTTCTTTCTTTCTCCATTGTTCTTCTCTTTTCGTTGTTATTGTGTGGTTGATAACAATCTTGTTCATCAAGATTGATTGAAATTCTCCATAGGTTTTGGGAGATTTCCAACACTTCCCAAATGCAATAATTTTAATGATTCATGTAATTGTTGCTTCAACAAAAAGAAGTTTTTCAAAATTAAAACTAATAAAATCTTATCTAAGATCAACAATGTCTCAACAAAGATTAAAGGTAGTGGCTTTATTATCAATTGAAAAAGAAATGTTAATTGAAATGATTATAATAATTTGATAGATGATTTTACATCATAAAAAGCTCAAAAAGTAAATTTAAAATATATATTATAATAATTTAATTTATTTATTTTTATTAGAATATAAAAATGGCTCAATTCAAAGTCAACTTTAAGCCTCACGTAGTGTTGGGCCGACCTTCTTTTTAGAATTACACCGGGTGTCAATGGGAAGATTTCATATTGGTTAACTGCTCCAATGATGTGAAAGTGGTTTCCCTAACCCCATATTCCTTGATTAATATTTTCAACCTAGGAAAAAGGTTATAAATTTCATTTTTGTTGGGGATTCAACCAATGTGAAAAGTGAGGGATTCTCCCTTAATTAAACTTCAAATAGAGGGAGAAAAATGATATACTTTTTAGTTTTTTGCCTCAGCCATTGGCTCAAGGAAAAAAGTGACACATTTTTCATAACATCATTGGTTATCTTAAAATCCCAACTGAGATAAGAGTCCTTTCTCAACCGAGTTAAGCGTTTTTTTAGCAATGTAGCTTGATATAATAAGAAAATAAATTATTTATTTTTTAATATAATTTAAAAAAGAAAAATTAGAAATTTAATAAGATTTAAATAAATTAAAAAAGAATTTGATATTAAATTGCACAATAATAATTAATCTATTAAATTAAAATATTAATATTAATATTTTTATGTAAGTTTTCAATTTGAGTATAATATTATTTTTATTTTAAATAATTTTATTGCAATGATTTTTTTTTTAATTTATATATAATATATCTCTTTATTGATGTTTTCTAACAATACAGTAAATGACTTTTTTACTCATATTTTCCTTAAAATATGTTAAATGTTAATCATTTAGTAGTGTTAATTATTTTTTTTTTAAAATAATTATCTAGATTCATTTAATAGTTTTCATATATATAACTTTTTTGAAATATGTGACTTTTAAATTTAATTATAGAGTATATCTTCTCATGTCGGTATTAGGTTTGTATTAAACACATAAAGTTATATTATTAAAAAAACCTCTCTTAAATGAAAACACTTTTAAAATTTATTGATACGTTTGAAATACTCAAATAAATCGCCAATTATGAAATAGAGAATTGCGAAATAGAGAAAGTAATATTATATTCTTATCGTGTATGCATGAAGCACGTGATAGCATATAGTGGTAGAAATAAGTTGAATCGAGTTAGGATTTATCAATATTAAGTCTGACTTGCTAAAAAATGTAAAGTTTAAGTCTGACTTGTAGCCTATCATATACTTATTTTTAGGTTTGAATATGGTCTTTTCGAAATCTTATTGGCCTATTAGCATGCTTAAAAGCCTATTTCATTTAAACATGTATAAATAAACAATTCAACTAATGTTTAAATAGTCTAACAAATTAAAAGAACAATGAGACTAAATATTTGTTTGTATTGACTTATCTGAGTTTACCTAATAATTTAATTTTTTTGAGACTATTTGTTTGTGAGAACTTATGAAAACAACTTATCACATTGCTCATAAGCATAGATTCATATAGCTAGTTGATCAGGATGGTGACAATATGAACTCAAATATGGAAGCACACAAGGAAAGGAAAATAGTGAAAAATGACGAAGTTACTACCACCCAGGGTTCTAAACATGTTAATGTGACACAAGTTCGTCAAGAAGGTGACCGTGACTTTAAATACCTTGTATCAAATCAAGATACTAGTCAAGATAATGTTCATCAATGTATGCAATTTTTAAAGGACTCTTGGGCAAATATTGCTAAAATCAAGGAAAGTGAGAATGAGATTTTTGCAACTCTAGAGAAATAACCATCTCCATCAGGTTTCAAAGTGGTTGCTTATAGGTCAAGCAAAAGAGATCTTGCATCAAATACTTCAAATCAAAATGGTAGCTATAGAACCATATCAAAGGTTGATCAACCAAAGTCATCTACACGAAATATTAATTCTGGAATATAAGAGGACTTGACAATATCCCCTCTAAAATTTTCCTTAGAATATATATTAACACTAATAAGTCTGATATAGTCATCAAGGTTGAACCTTGGATGAGTATTGAATTTTTTTCTAGAAGATAGTTATAAAGATCAAGCCTTAAATTATTCTCTTTAAATGAAAGAGACAATTTGTTGCCTAACATATGGTGTATTTTTAGAAATAATATAAATTCAAATATTTTAAATTTTGATTATGAACATGTTGTTCTCTCTCTTTTTCTGGCCTAGATAAAGTTTTTGGTATTGTTGTTATCTATGCTTCCACTTGTTACATAAAGATAAAGAGAATGTATTTTTTTAGGCTTACTTTTTGAATAACCAACATGATATCCCTTTGTGTTTTTTGGGCTACTTTAATGTTATTTCTATGAAGGTAACAATGTTCCTGTTATTCTACCCATGTACGAGTTTCAAGATTGGACTGACATAAATGATTTTCTTTTTTTTCCCACTAGAGGAGTCCGGTACACTTGTTTCAATGGCAAAAAAGGATGGGCCCACACTGAGAAGAGACTCGATAGGGACATTTGTAACCAATCTTGATTGAATAATTGTAATGTGGTTTCTTATTATTCACTCATTAGAAATTAACCAGACCGTCATCCAATTTTGTTAAGCTTTCACTTTAATAATACAACATTTGCTTCACAATTTAGTCTCTTAAGATGGGGTCCCTTCATGATACTTGCAAGGATTTAATTCTTACTAGTTGGAACATAAATATAATGGGTGTCCCTATGTTTTTGCTAAATAGTAAATTAATTTTTTTGAAGAATCACTTAAGTACTTGGAATAAGGAAATATTTGACAATGTAAACTCATATGCCAAAGATGTTGAGGAGTGCTTAAATGAAATTCAAAGAAAAACTCATATGAATGGCCACCTTGACTCCTTTAGAGAGACTGAAAAGATGGTTGATTTAAACCCTTATGATCCTTTTCAAAGTCAATATTGGTTTTGGCAAGAACAAGCTAGTGTGAATTGCCATGTAGATGGAGATCGAAGCACCAGTTACTTTCATAGGACACCCAAGATTAAAAAAGTATCACCAAAAGTTATGTCATCAATTAGAGTGAGAGAAGACTTGCTCAATGAAACTCAATAGATTATAGACCATGTTGTCCAATACTATAAAAAATTATTTTGTACTAACATTTTTGTTTTTCAGGATCAATTACTTGTTGATGAAGTTATTCTATCTATCATTGATGACAAAGACCATTCCTTGTTAACTATCACTACGACAAATAATACATTTCATGACAAAGTTTTCACTCCACCCAACCAAAAATCGAGGTAAAATGCCAAGACGCGTCATATTTTATTTATTTATTTAAATAAATACCACATATTCCCTTGGTTTCTAAATATAATCCAGGAGAAAAATAATTCAGGATATGCTTCGAATTTTGGCAACATCAGTTTATGTTTTCATTTCTTTAAAAGTGGTCCCTTTTTATTTTATTATTTATTTTTAAATTAATGATATATTCCTTCAATTATATTTAATATCAGAGGGATTAGATTATCATTTTTTACTATAAAATCACTCGTTAATCATATTTTAACCTAAACCTAACTTATATGTAGCCGCCCTAAACTTGTACACATATTTCTTTGGGATGGATTACAAGACAAAAAAATCTTCAATGTTCTTCTATCTTGAACAAAACATTTTTTCTACTCTTGCAATTCATCCCAGTATAATGGTGTTGATGTTGTTGTATTTTTGAAATAACCTTCATATATTGTCAATTAAAGAAAACATTGAGAAAGGTTTGTGAATGTGATGAAGGATGTTTGGACCAAGAATGTGATGTTTGAATCCATACAGTGTTTCCTGAACCAATAATGAGGCATTTTATCCAAGAAATGGTGATTAACCATGAATGAAGTGTCTAAACCAAGAATGAGGTGTCTGAACCAAGAATGGGGTATTTTAACCAAGAAATGGTGATTAACATGAATGAGGTCTCTAAACCAATGTAGTGTTGTATGGGTTTGCGTAGACTCGGGAATCAAGGAAAACAAAGGGGTTTGTCTAAACTAGGGGATTTACTAGACAAACAAGGGTTTTCCAAAACCAAGGGATTAACAAGGAAAATAAGGGTTTGCCTAAACCAAGGGATTAGCAAGGCAAACATGCAAGAGTATGGGTGTCAAAAACCAATAGGTGTATTCTTTGGTCCAAAGAGAATGGTGTTTTTGATGTTGGTTGTTATGGATTTTAATATGAGGATGAATGTTGAAGATTCTTTTGATTTGAATTGCACTAAAGTCTATTAATAGAGGTGAATAATTTGAACAATTAGGTCATGCGTCTCGTATCCAAAGATATTGAGAATAAGGATATGAATACTCCTTCTTACTCCCTCTTATTCCTTCTCCCACTTAATTGAGTAAAAGAAAACCCTAAGGGAGCATGTATCTTGTCTTATTAAGTCTTGCTAAAAAATCCTAAAGTTGTTAATCTAATTAATTAATCAAGCGTGTTTGATCAAACAATCAACTCAACAAAGGGGATCAAGCCATGAATTAAGTCAAGCTACTTATACACATCAAGAACATGACATTATGAAGAAAAAATTAAAGGATATAAGAATGAAATTAGTGTTAACAGGTAATCCTAATTTTCATTAATTCTAATCTTTTTACTAATTAGTAATTCTAATTCTATCCTAAAAAAATCAAATCTAACTAATTACTATTAAAGTGTCATTTTTTAATGTGTTAAAAAATCAAAGAAAAAGCTAAAAGAAAACAATATAATTTAAAATAAAATGCTAATTATCTCTGTCAGGGCATGTAATTAGTGTATGGGCGTAGGCCCATGTCTGATGGGGCCCAAGTGTTTTTGTTATTGTTTGAAGTTAAATATAGGTGTGTGAGAGTAGAGTATAAGGTGCGTATGGTAAGAAGTATTGGCCTTGGTTGATAAAGCCCAAAGAAGTGACTTCAGAGTGGGGCAAAGGGGAGGAACTCCTCATTTGTTCATGTTCATACCTGTTCTTCTCCCTTTATCTTACATAGCCACCACAAATCGCTCCGCCGCGCTGGAAATTGCTTCCGGCGGCGGTGGAGCTCAGAACCACTTGTGACCACCATATATGAACTCCATTATTCACCTTCTATCCACCTATAGAACTTATTTCTCCTAAATACCACTGTAATTCCTTGTTTCGAAGCCAAAACCTAAGAACCCTAGAAAGTTCAATACAAAATTAAATGGCACAAAAACAAGATTTCATGCGAAGACCTTAAGGCTTTGACTCATTGGAACAAGCCATACAAATCAATATCATCAAATTTGCAAATAAGGAATGAATGATTGGACTTACTCACAGAGTTCATAATTTCTCTGGTCAAGGTAGAAGTTGAAGAAGATGGAGAAGAAACCCAGAGGTACACGACTTTCAGGTA
The DNA here is from genome assembly GCF_024323335.1 of Lathyrus oleraceus. NCBI lineage: Eukaryota > Viridiplantae > Streptophyta > Magnoliopsida > Fabales > Fabaceae > Lathyrus > Lathyrus oleraceus. The sequence continues at coordinate 195,709,277 of NC_066585.1, forward strand.
AATCTTCTAAACCTTAGCCTTTTAATAATTACTTCTTCTCCTTATCTTCTTATTTTTTAGAATTCTTGAGTTATAAACTAGTCTGTAGGTTTTTCTTGTTTTTGAATGAGTAAAGTAATAGATTAGAGGGATGAACTTGGGTTGTTAGATGGAATAGGTTGTGTTGATGATATGAACAGTGAATTTAAGGGTTAAGCTCAATTTGATGCAGAGCTTCAATGGGAAGCTCTCATCGATGGTGGTAGTACAACTCTAGTGAGTTGTTTACGATTGAGTGTTGAAACTGATTAAGTTTATTTAGGGTCAATGTTGATTCCTTATGAAGCAATGAATAAGGAGGTTTATATAGAGTGAATGAAGAGAATTTGGAGGAAAATATGGTTGCAAATTAGTTAGGATTGGATCATTTTCCACCCTTAGATAGTGATCCTAGGTTGGGATTTATCAAGGGTGGAAATTCATGGATGAGTTGATTAGATTTTGTTGAGTGAAGAAAAATGAAGTGATTTTGTGTTTGTTTTGAACTAAATTCAGTGTCAAAATGGGAGAAAAATGTGCTTGTTTTGACTTAGAAGTTAATTGTCAATTGGAAGTTAGCTAATGTGTTTTTTGAAGGGAAGTTTGATCTTAGGGGTAATTAGGTAATTGACCCTTACACACGTGGCAGTGAGTTACTCAATTGGCAGTTTGAATTGGTTAGTGACAGTTAGCAATTGGTTTTGACAGGTAGAGTAATTGTTAGATTAGTCAAGGGTTAGTTGCAAGTTAGTTTGTATTTAGCTTAGTTTTTAACTGACTTGGAGTGTAAGTTAGTAGTGATATGTTAAAATTTGACTAGGGTTAATTGGTCATGGTAGTTATAGTTAGTTAACTATTAATTTTAATTAACAATTTGTTAGAGGTTAGCAACTAATTTGGTCACTTAGGGCAGGTACTTGTTGGCTTGTAGCTGACTTAGGGCAGTAGTTTGGATGGCATGATTTATAATAATATGGGTAGGATGGCTTTTATTGTGTGACCTGCTAGTAGCTTATATGTGTGCGTCAGATGTATGTTGAATGACATTGTTTTAATTTGACATGATGTTATTGTGTATTGTGGATGTGTATGTATGTATGTTAAATGACATGGTATGGTAGACTTAAATTAGGTATTGCCATGATAGTCAAATAATAGCTTTGAATTCCTTATGTATGATGGATCTTGGTTATGTGAACTTGTTAGAGCAAGGAAGATTTTATGTACATTGTATGTGTATGGTATGAACTGGTATGTTGGTCATATATGCTTCTATATCATTTGGGGTTGTTGTTTAAGTGTATGTGTATGTGCTTGTGTACTCATATGTGTATTGATTAGTGTGTAAATATATTTGGATGTGTGTATTGAACTATGCATATTGAATGTGCATGGTGTCAAGTTGCCATGACAATTAAGGCTTGATGTTGCTCTTTTATGTGTTTATGTGTCATTGATCCTCTTGCTATGGTGTGTAATCTTGTGTGCTGATGTGGTGATTATTTGTGTTATTTACTTGTGGTAGTTATATAGGATTAGACTTGAAAATTGGTGTCATGATGTATGTTTCGATCTGAGGTCATGACAATATATGTATAACATTCCGTGAGACTTGACATATGTGAGCTTTTCATGAGTATCATGGCCTATTCTAACAAGTTAGTTTATGTCTCGGTAAGCATATGGTCGAAGTGTTTATGTATGTGTGTGGTATGCTTATATGTGTCATGATGCTAAGGTTTATTGAATGTTGCAGGGCTGTTTTGAGCATGGCATGGTGAAGGAGGGAAACTTTGGTCATGGCATGACATGCAGGTTTAAATGAACTTTGGTTATAAAGATGATGACATGAAACTCGGTCATGAAGATGATGAAGGCTTGTAGGAAAAGTGGGGAGTCATGAAGATGAATAAAAAGTAGGTCTAGGGTTCACATTGACTTTTGTCAACTATTTGACCAAATGTCAACAGTTGACCAAAAGTCACCTGTAGGTCGAAATCAATATTTTTGTATAGTTTGCATTTCTGACTTTTTAGCAATGTGCTTTTAGGATTTTGAATGTGAATTTGACCTTGTACATAACTTGTGACTTGTTTTCTTATAGATGAACTTTTCCCTCCATTTGCATAATTTGAATTTTTGACATCTTGAATCTCTTTTTAAATTTGAATACAAAACGACTTCCTCCATGCTTTAATTCACCTAATAACAATGAATCATAAAATAAATGATAATGAATCACCTAACATGATTTGGTCAACAAAAAGTCAACCTTCCATGGTTAACTTTTGTTGGCCAAAAGTCAACCTTGTGTGAGTGGTTTCCAAACCCTCTTGTTCATGATGTGTACCAACAAAACCACCATGTCTTGACCTTAATTAGGGATTCCAACACTTAGGCCAAGAAAAGTCAACACTCCAAGTCGACTTTGACCAAAAAGTCTAATGTAGCACAATGGTGCCACAAGTTTGTTTCACAAGTGCACACAACAATAAAACCCTAATCCATGAAGATTACTAACATCTTTGGCATAACTCAATACGTTGTACCATAAACAATAGGAATCCTTTAAACTAATAATGTTACATGTGAATGTAAGTGCAGATGAATGATCCTACAAATGAATGATGGGGTAAATGTATGCAGATGAATCAAAGTCATAAGCCATATTAAATGAGAATATGTATGGCCAATTTTGGGGTATGACTCCATGAAAATATTTGCTCAAGATAATGAAATCTCTTTAGAATGGATTGCAAGTACAGAAAATAAACTTCTCTTTGTTGGAACAAATAACTTATCATAAATTTGAAAAGATTTGTTGTTCTCCAAGAATCCATTGGCAAAATCTGGATTTGTGTAAACAATTCATTTTAATATTCTGAGTAAACAATGTAATTAAAAAAAAGTTTTTATCCCCTTGATTTTTTACAGAAACCGAGAGGTATGTGGTGTTTTGGATGAAATATATTTTATTGTATTTTTCATCTAATAAGAAACACATTTTACATTGGTTTTGAATAATAACTGAGGGAAAATATAAGCGTGTTTATTGAGTTTCTTCACCGTCCTTAAACAAATATTTGTCGTCAATTTAATGAGTATCAACGCTCAAGACACTATCATTAGTGATCCACATGAAACTTAAAACCCTCATAATAAAAGTATTGTGAATATTAAAACTTGATAATGAAATATTTGACATGAAAACTTTAAAACTTAAAAAAACATTTATTTTATTTGGGAAAATTTTTCTATGATGGATTGCAAGAGTAGAAAATTATTTGGGTTCAAGGTTTGTGTTCTTAAATAATCATATACCTGTATATTTATTTTATTTATCTAATATTTTTTTATTTTATATCATAAACAAATGAGTGCAAAAGTCATAGAGAATATTATGCATTCAACATTTGTTCTTCCTCAAGATCAATAAAATAAGAATCCCCAATATTTTATCTTCCCAAGATATCCAACATTTATTCTTCATCGACAGCGATGACGATGAATCAGATTCAACATTTTTACTTTAATATTATGTGTAAACAATATTATATTATGTGTAAGCAATGTAGTTTGTAAACAAATTAATTTATTAATATTATGTGTAAGCAATTTATTTTGTAAATAAATTAATTTATTAATATTTTGTGTAAACATTATAAAGAGTATTTTATATATATATATATATATATATATATATATATATATATATATATATATATATATATATATATATATATATATATATATATATATATATATATATATATTTTCTCGATTCTGTTTATAAATTGAGAGGTATAGGACATTAGGTTTAAAAATATAAAAAAAGTTATTCCGCCTCTGTAACTTTTTATGGATCAAACCAATGACAATTTCAACTATCCCCTCGGTTATTCTAAAATCGATGGATAAAGTGACAACTTTTCATGACGTCATTCTTATTTCGCCTTTGTAACCGAAGTTAAATCAATTTTGCATCCGAAGTTAAATATATTTTTTTAGTAATGTATGCTTTCTTCTTCTATTAATTGATTAAATTGTAATACAAACGGCGCATTAACGAATATTTATTCCTCTTGTGGTGGAATTTTTCTAAATCATCATGCAAACTGCATTGAATGTTTTGCAAAAAAATATATGAAATTGTTCTTCTTTTACTGTTGATTGGTCTAACTTGTGGATTGGGACAGATTCTACATTGGTTGTATTTTCTTTTAAATCTTCTTCTATCATTCTTTGGTCTTTTAGAAACAAGTGGTTTAGTTGTCAATTAATGTTGAGAAGTATAAACCCCATGTTCACTCATATCTATAGATAGTCATGGCAATTTGACTCATCCCCAATGAAAACCCACAAATTTACCCAGAATGGGTACGAGTATCAGCTCAGGTAATTACCCACAAAAATAAGCGGGTATGAGTACGGGTATGGGCACCTTGGTACCCACCCCGCCCCATACCCCACACACTATATATTTATATATTTTTATTCATATTTATATATTTTTTAATTTATATTATTATATAAAAATGTATATCTACAATTATAAAACGTATATCAATGTTAAATCATTATTTATTTAATATAAGTGTTCATTTATTTCAACAATAAATTGTTGGATTTTTTTTAATATTCTTAAAAACTTAAAATTATAAGAAATTTTATAATTAATCTATTTATTTTTAAGAGGAATGTGGGTCATGAGTACATGTATGAGTACTTACATACTCATAGAGCACGAGTATGAATGCTACCTTTAACACCCAAGTAGGTATGAGTTCGGCCAGTACGATTTTTTCAAATCACGGATACGAGGATGAACCCTATCCATTGTCATCCCTATCTATAAATGAGAACATGATTGTACTAATTACTTTGCAAACATTAATCTTAATCTTAGTAATTTTTTCTTTTTGGATTGTCAAAGTTTAGGTTCTTTTCCATTTAAGATGGTTTTTGTTTGATTCTCCCTTTACTTACTTTGATCCTTCTTTAAAAGTATATTTTGGTTGTTATAGTCTTTTTCTTTTTATTTTTAAATTATTGATTTAAACATATAATAACTTATTTATATTAATACATAAATATAAATTAATATTATCATTGATGATAATTTTTAGAACAATAACTAATATTTATTTTCATCAGACTAACATATATCACTTGACATACTTCACTCACCCCTTAATTGGAGTCATTTAGCTGCACTAGTTTTTGTTAAGAAATAAGATAATAGAAAGATATTAATATATTTTTTAATTTTTTTCTTTCTCATACTACTTACAAAAAATAATTTTGTTAAATTACACATAATTATTTATTCTCATATAAAACTAATTATATTTTCTAAAATTGTGAGAAATTGACCAAATGACTTATTTTGAATATAGAAAGTATTTGATTATATGTGAAGTTTTTTTTCTTCTGATATATCTTCTAAGTCGCATTACATTTACATCTTTACCCATTTTAATATATTCATTTTAAAAATACAACAAGTATATATATATATCTTGCTATTCTTGACATTACAAAACATGGTTGATCACGTGTCAGCAGCACTACATTTCGACCGACCTTATAAAAATAAGTGAACGATCTTATAAAACGTTTTAATATAATGTTTGTGCATTATTGCCTATTAAGTTAATTCATATGTTAAACTATTTTATGTGTTCACAAGTCAGAGTGTAGACTTTCTTGCCGCGTCTGCAGTGTTCTCCTTGTTTTTGTCATGTTTTATTTAATTAGTTAATCTTTTTTTTCTTTCCATGTGGCTATTAATTAATACTATAATTCAGTCAAAATCAATTAATGAGGAGTGCACGTTCTTAATTAATTACAATTAATTAAAATGTTGTTTGATTAATTAGGAATGACTTTTACATAATATTATGGATTAACAATAGAAAAAATATAATCACTTTAAATTATATCATTTTAAGAACTTTCACATTATTTTCACTAAAAATCATAAAGATATACTTCGCAAAAAAATTAAACTATTCAACAAATTTTTTACATTGTCTTTATCGATATTCATAATTTAAAAGAACTATCTTACTCCATCATAAATGATATATTTCATTTGAATCTAAATCAAAAGAAGAGTTTTTACATGTCGAGGATTAGACTACAAATTTATGATGTAACTTTCAGATTTGCAAGAAAGTTTTCAACCATTAACATAATTACACATCACACTTACATCAATTTCAATAGATGCTTTTGTACTAATCAACAATTTGTGTAATTTTGTTTGTATCAACACTCCTTAACTTGAATTTTTCACATGTCACAAATTATTCTTCCTCCACGTTTTTTAGCATAAACTTCATAGTAAAACTTGTGACTACAACTCAACAACACTATCACAAGACCATAATTCTCTTCCAACGTGGATTATCATACAAAACTGTAATCACTTGGCATACTAAGAACTCATATCCCCTGATCAACCAGACTCTGATACTAGTTGTGTTAGACGAAGACAACGATTTAGAGGGGGCACATATATCACAATAAAAAATTTTTCGATTAATAATCTGATTTTGAAATTATTCTTGATATTAAAAATTGAATGATAAATTATTTGATATGTGAAAAGAACAAAATAGATATATTTTATAAATTGTAGGGATATGGGATAACTATAGGGATATAGGGTATACAATTTATTTATTGGTTGTATTAAATAAGAAAAATGGAGGCGGAGAGAACTCACAGGGGTGAGTTGATAAGAATGCTCGAAAAATACTATGGGCTTTCATTTGGGCCAAATTGGTTTTATTAGTAGAAAAATAAGGGAAATACTCATCCCACGTTACGGGGTTTACCCCATACCTATGAAAATCCAAAAAAAAATTTACTGGTGTCCGAAGATGCATCTCCCCTGCCTGCTCTGCAAGGCATTTTGTGCCTCAACCATAACATTTTCTACAAAGGACAATTAGGGACTGCTTGCCTCAAAAAGTTTAAATTTTATGCCCAATCTCACCATATCCATAATACACTGATAGACCGACATCACGTCGTGGGTGTTGTCATCCATATCCTCCAATATCTCTTGATTATATGGCATGTGTGACCTTCCAAGAGCGTCCATTGTCATGATAGGAAGTGACACCCTATAAAACCATGTGATGTAACCGTCTACATAAGTCCATTGTACAAGAGCTGACACCCTGCAATATTCCTCTAGTACCACATGACTATCGAGATCCTCAAGTATGACATCAAGATCTCTACGGTGGATAGTGGGAGGAGCAGAATTTAATGGGTGTCTTGGAATAACTTGCAAATATCTAAACTGACTCATCACTTTCTCGGGCATATATGCATACATTCGACTTGACCCACAAGCCAACCGTCCGGAGTATAACGAAATAATTTCTAGCTGATGCATCTCACAGTGACTATCATATGGGATGAAGGCAACATTATCTGCTACATTATGGTCAAGATACACCCGTAGCAGATCGATCGCCTGATCCCCTCTGAGCGACGCAAAGGCACAAGCACGTGGCTAATCCTCAAAGTAGTCAGGCGCAGGTTTCCATCCAGAAATGTGAGGAAAATGAGAGATGAAACATCCCTCAAAATGCTTCAAATAAAATATAAGTAACAAGTGTAACAAAAGAGTTATGAAATTACTAGAAACAGCAAACAACTATAAGCATCGTACAACTTTCTGTCAACCACTTTGTCTTCCAAAGACAACCTTCGACCATCTTCAAGTACAGGTAAACCAAACAGTAAGCCCCCCAGTTGTACTCGTGAGTTAGCGTCAAGTCGATGAAGTATTTAAGGTAGACCACATTGATGTGCATTGCACTTTTGTCCACAAACAGGGATGTGCCAACCAGGAATAAGAAGTAACACCTCAATACACACTGTTGGTGATAATCAACTTGCATATCATCATCGTCGGCATCCACAACCATCTGCAAGTGGTCTTTATAAAGGTCTTCCAAGAATTTAAACCTAGCATGAGAACCTCTGGTGTCAGCTACTTTATTTGCGACATCAGTTGGGTCGGCTCCAAAATGGGTGACCATCAACTTGATGGTTTCGTCCCGATTGATCCTTCGATGGTCCAGTAATTTTCTCCTGATGGGAAGATGTAGGAGCCATGATACATCATCTAAGGTGATGGTCATCTCGCCAAGAGAAATGTGGAAAGATGACGTTTATGACTTCCATCTCTCTGCAAATACCGTATGCATGCCATGGTTTATGATAGTGTACGTTGCAACATAAAAATCGGTAAGCCTAGAGTAGCGAAAAAAAATTCTTGAACCAATCATCTTTAAAAAGTTCCAGTTCCAAAATATTCCTTTTGTGATTTAGAGATTTTAAACATGGAAGCTCCTGTAAAAATAAATATATCACCATTAGTCTCCATTAAATTTATATTATCTGATGTAACACAAAAGTAAATAAATATACCTCTCATTCTCATACATGTCTAATAGGATGGTCTCCATAGAGATAAAGTAAGGAGGTGTCAAATGGGCCTCTAGATAACTATATATAGATGCATCAACATCAATAGTGGGTTCATCCTGATTAGCTTCATAAGCTTCAAGGGCTTCTCGTGAAGTAGATGCCTGAGATAGGTAACTTCGGAAAGTAGAAGCATATGCTTATGAACCTCAACATTGTGAACCATCAAACGAGATAACATCAAATCGTGGCCTAATGACCCTCCCCGAACCCTCTCACGTCGTACAGATGCGTGTTCTAGTTGTTTTCAGCCATTGTGTGTGTCATAAAACCAAAAAATCACATCAAAATTCAGTCTGGCCAAATTCGGAGATACATTTCTGAAAACAGTTCAGACAAAATCCAGAGATGCATCTCTAGATAAACTCCAAGTTACATAAATGTAGAAACCCCATCGATGCCCTAAACTCCAACCAAATGAGAAATCATATCTATATCAGCTACCTATTTCGAATGTACGACTATCTAATGCATCTATGTTACCAAAAATATCATTCAAATCTCAGAAAAAGAAATGAAATGAGAAACTTATAAAATTGGAGTTGTGGATGAAAAACATGAATAAAGTAAGTGACCTTGCAACAAATGAAGTAGAACGGAGTGAGTGGTCTTGAAAGACGAACTTCAATAAACTTGTTCAAATGGGGTTTGTAAATGATTTTGCAGCAAATGAGCTCAAATGAAGTTTTAGTAACTTTGAAGCAAATAAAGAAGGAAGAGGGAAGAGTCTGACGCGAGAATATGAAATAAACGCGTCTGGAGATGCATCTCTGTCAAACTCCTTGACTTTTGAATTAAAGATTTTTATATAGATGTATCTCCGAACTCATCTAATATTGATACAAATATACATTTCGAATTAAATTTTTGTAAAATAAGGTTGGCTCATTAATTTATGCAAATGGGTGTGGAAAAAATGTGCATCCGAAGATTTCTAAACGATAGGGACAATTATTACTTTTTACGATGGTGAAGAAACACACTATAAATTTAAAGGACAACCGTCAAAACTTAACCATTTTACTCATTTATATAGTCCTTATGGCCACCTTTGCCCCAAATTTTAATTGGAAAGCTGATCTTATTGTTCATCCTTACCCCCAAATTGACCGAACAAATCAACAAAAAGAGTTTTTTTTTTTATGAAAACAAATCTATAAAAAAATGTAAATATATTATTTGATATTGAAATTTTTGAGCAACAATCAAATATCCCTATGCATGTATTGCTATAAATTATTTTTACATACTTATAAAACAACATTGAATTCACACCTTTCTCACTATAGAAAAAATCAATCTTCTATCTGAATTAACTATAACAATTTACACAACTTCAACAGCAGTACAATGTATATTAGGAATCTTGTCTAACAAATCCACTGTTAACATTGATGCCTTTACCTTCTGCTTTGAACTAATCGTCTGAGAATATCCCATTGAAAGTGAATTTGTTGAAGTATTCCTTTTACATGGACCCAACCACTTAGCTTGCATGTATTTTTGTTTTCTCCATGGTCCTATGTGCATTTTGTTTTCCTTCAAACATCTCTTAGCTACCATACACATGATCTTTATTATGTTTCTTAATCTCTCTACTTTTCCTACATACATTTCTGGGAGTTTTCTCACAAGATTGTTATAATCTTCACTTGCTTTTCCCATCTCAAATTGTGATCGAAAGTTTAGTTCTATGATTACCCTAACATCTGACTTCTCTTTGCTTGTACTATGTATCACATCCAAAAATGTATGTTCCCCTGCATAGTTATAATAATTATATAATTGTTAGCTTTGAGTATATATTAATTAATTTTATAATGGTATATTATATATAATGAATTATTATTTAATTACTTAAACCGTAAAAATTAGTGATTAATTAATCACCTGATGGAAGATTATGTGAGCTAGTCCATTTAGTATTACAAATGGAACTATTGAAACCAGCATTTTGAAGGCACCTAGAAACTTGTCTCATGAAACAGTTTCTACATTCTCTTGCTGATGAACCCATGATCTGCCTACTACAACTGCACTCTATTTCTGATCTATCTATTTCCTCAATCGCTTCTTGTGTTGCATTCCTTATGCTAAATTCCACAGCACTTATTTTATATACATTCGTCTGCACCAAATCAAAACCAAAATAATTTAATCATAATTTTAATTTCTAGATCTCAAAATAATACATGTGGATCATGAATTAGTTAATTACCTGCAGAAGCTGAAGTTGATCATCCCAAAAATTTCTATTCTCTTCAATATTGCTGGTACCAGCATGAACCTTCTGAGAAGATTCATCATCATCATCTTCATCTTCATCTTCAATATCTAAAGGAAAGTCATCGGAACTTGAACTACTATCACCTAAATTGGCATCAGAATCATCAAGAAATTCAAACTCTACATCAACAAGATTGTTGTCTGCAAATTGCTGCAGTTTTTTCCTAGATAATTCTCTACGGAAACCAACAGGCAAATACCTAGCAACTCGGGAGATAGAAGTTGTACCCATGATTATGATTATTGTTGTGTTGAAAGGAAAATGGAGAATGAATCTGTTTATATACAAAGGAAAATGAAGGATGAGACAATCTCCAATATCCGCGCATATCTAATAGCTGTTTTCAGATATATCTATCTAATAGTTATTTGGCACGACTTGTTGGTTGCTAATTTTTTATTAAGATTTAAAATGAGAGTATTTGATGATTATTGACTTAATTGAGGTAGGTCTGTGAGAAAGTTAGTAGTTAGGGTCATAATTCAAAGGATACTATAGCATGAGAATTTTTTACTAAAATAATTCAGATATTCAAAAAAAATCTTAAAATAATTTTTTTTTTTTCAAACTAACTCACTTTTAGGAGGAGGCGTCAATCTAATTGACGTCTCCTTTTAAACATAGAGAGGAGGCGCCAATTGGATTGGCTAGGGCATATGGTGCAGTCAATTCAATTGGCGCCCATGTGTATGGGTTAAAGGGAGACGCCAATTGGATTGACACCTCAGTGTATTTTGTAATGTTTTTTCAAAAATAGTCTACGTGATACATAATTTCGAAATCAGACTAATTCATATTAATATAAATTTCCGTTTATACAAAAAAGGCTAATGTTGATGACCGGGATCACCTAACCGACATCCGGTCCCACATCCCCTAGCTACCCGAACCCGTGGCCCTAACCCACGTTGATGATTCACCATTGATGTTTGAGCATCTGAGGGCTCAGGAACATCTCTACCAATCACAGGAGATGACCTGTTGAGATAGTCAGATAAATCAGCGTAATCTTATGCGTAGAAGGTGTACCGCCATAGCTGAGTTCATGACCCATGCCAGAGTAGTTGGGTTGTGTTTGATTTGCTGGTGGGCGACCAGGACGGTTGAAGGGAGACATTAGTGTGAATAATGTGTCGAGGAAAGGTTGGAAAGATTATTGTGGTGTTTGGTAGAGATATGGTTGTTGAAGGTTTCAGTTTTGAGATGTTTGGGCTTCTTGGCTATGGTAGGAGGGGGGACAATTGGTGTTAAATGATCGTTGAGTTTTCTGGATAAGGCGACTTTGGTAGGGTGATGTGTTGAGTGCGAAGCGATGTTGGGTCTCTAGTTGATGATATTTTTGTTGGTGGTGGTATGAGATATGCTCTTGGTATTGTGGTCGGGTGTATGGCATGTTAGGGTTGTATGTTTGTGTGTGTGTGGAATGGAAAGTTTGACGGATAGAGGGTTGTATGCAGTCGGTCTGACAATGTTGTTCGGGGTTAGATGTTGAGGCGTTTGGTGTGTAAGTTGCCTGGCGTGGGTCCTATAGGTAAATATCCGTGGCGATGAACTCAAAATCAACCGATTTGTACCAAGCCATATAAGTACGACTTGGTTTTTATTCATTTGGCATCACATCGTCAATTAAGACATGGTCATGGCGGTGCTTCCATTTGCGACACTCAGATCTAGCGAAGCTTTGCCATGAGTTGAAGTTCCATTGGTCGTTAACTTCGCGTAGATGCCATTCTCCTAGGTTTGCTGGGGGATCTGGAATGTGTTGAAGCATACTGAACTGCAATTTCACACGATCATTGTTGTGCATCTCCACAGTTGTGAATCTTATTATCAGTGTGCATGCAGTCCATACGGCTGCGTCTTCTTGGTTGATTTCATGGTCATGATCCAAATTTAGGTATGGACGCCGAATGAACTGAAATGTGAACGTATGTTAGATTATAAACTTGGTAGAAGAAATTAACAAATTATTACGAAATAATTAGGTTATTATCCATACATCTGTCGGTCGAAGGTGATCCAAGAGATTGCGATACTAGGTAATACAGTGTCTAGGACATCTGTTATAACTCATACCACATGCCGACCATCTGCACCATAAAGGTAAAAATATTAGTTAAAGATAATAATTGGTAAAGTAAGTAAAAATATAGCATTTTAAACAACTTACTTTTGTGTATACGGGAATGTGAAAGGGTTGTTGTTGACGGACGCTAGGGACGGTAGTCTTGACCAACCCCATGCTTGGAGCAAAATAGCACATCCAGAAAAGGTAGATGTGTCTTTGTGTGAATTTTTAGACAAAGAGCTATAAAGATATGTCAGACAAGTAGATCCCCAACTAAAACTTCATATTCTATCTACATGTCTTAGTAAAGGTAAATACATAGCATGCATACTAGAACCACTACCTTCGGGAAATAAAAAAGAATCAATTAAAAGCATAATGTAACACCTAGTTTTTATTATTCGAGCCTCTTTGGTAGAATGCTCATCTAAATGTAAACTATTATAGTATGACTTAAGGCGTGAAAGGAGTATACCTTGATCTCTTGAGTTATCATCTAACGAATCAGTATCCAAGAGGTCCATGCAAATTGAATTTGCATAGTTGGTTTTACCATTTACAACTTTACCTTCAATAGGCAGTCCCAATAGCATGTAGATATCTTCTAACGTCACGGTACACTCACCGGTTGGAAACCAGAATGTGTGTGTGTCGGGACGCCATCTTTCACATAATGCAAGAATGAATTTATTATCCACCGACCAAGACATTATTTTGCTTATATATCCAAAACCAGCGAGTGAGTGTTGGTGTGGGAGAAATGTTAGAGTCACCTGCCTATTTATAAGGTGTGACATGAAAAAGTGTGGAAGCTTGGAAAAATGTGATTGCATGTGCTAGCCAAATGAATTGGCGCCCATGTGCATTTGCTACATGCTAGCGCCAATCAAATTGGCGCCTCCCTAGGCTCATGCATGACATATTTAGAGCTCTAGCTCTGCATGCTTGGTTACGAGGTCTGCATGCATGTATGACATGGTGTCGCCAAATGGACTGGCGCCCATGTGCAAGGATTGCAAGGAGGCGCCAATTCATTTGGAGCTTGGGCTTGCATGTGTGGCACGTGGATTTCCTCTCTCTTGAATGCTGGACACATCACTTTCGTCTAGCTTGCATGTTTGACACATCACTTCGGACTTGCTTGCATGTTAGACAAATCAATTACATATTTAAGTGTCTTACTATCTACATCCAACAATCAACACACATTCATCTGCAACAAGAAATTAATTTTCATCTACACAAGAAATATTACAATGTCATCTTCACCGAAATATAGTGTAAATGTTCACTGCAATGGTGAGACATATGAGTCTGAGTTATATGGGTTTTGTTTTCGAAACACCGATACCATCCGACTTACGATCAAGAGAAATGCAAATTTCTTGCATTTGAAAAAACGAATTGAATCCTGCATAGGACCTGGTATTGTGTCAAAGATCACGTATCAAAATCCAATTTTTTTTAGAACAGTCAATGCAAGTTTTTCCCGCTTAAGGTACGGGATGATGAAGATGTTGGATACATGTTTGTTAGTCACGAACATTGTTCCTGCAATTGTATTGAGTTGTATATTACTTTTCAACCAAGTATACCATCTTAGCAATCTCAAATAACTAATCAGGATGAATCTGATGAATTTCATTCACAATACTCAGATGACGTCGACCCAGAAGCAGAAGAAGAAGTCAACGTTGTTGATGAAGAAAAAGAAGAGACCGAGACATAGGTCGACCATATGTTGAACAATGACATTGAAGGTGATGATCAACCAACGCCATTACCTCTAAGTCATGTCTACAATCCGCCTCAACATATGACAAACATGGATCTGCATGACGATGAAACATCCAACAGTGTTTTTTATAACCCGTATCCACGATCAGAAGGCGAGTTAAAGGTGGGAGACATGTTCCGCACTAAAGAACAATGTGTGCGAGCTATCAAAAAATTTCACATGAATAACTTTGCTGTTTTCACAGTGAAAAACACTGATTCGAGAAGGTATGTCATCGAATGTCGTAACATCCTTTGTAAGTTTCGGTTGGCTGCGTCTCACAAAAAGAAAAGAGACTCTTAGGAGATAGCTTCAATAGACCCACCTCACGGTTGCATTACAACTAACGTTGAACAAGATCACCGTAAATTAAACGCTGCATTGATATGTCAAAACATTTTGCCGCTTGTTAACAAAGACCCATCAGTGAAGGTGAGTATAATTATATCTTATATCAGAATAAGATATAATTATACTCCATCTTACAAGAAAGCGTGGATTGCGAGGACAAAGGTTGTTGAACAGGTATTCGACAACTAGGAGGATTCATAGAAATAATTGCCACGGTTTTTATGGGCACTAAAAACATACATGCTAAGAACTGTTGCAAATATGGAGACATCTCCAGGAATGACGCCAGACGGAACCTGCGTTGTTGAAAATAGAATCTTTCACCGTCTCTTTTGGGCGTTTGACCCATGCATAAAAGGTTTTGCATTCTACAAATCTATTATTCAAATTGATGGAACATGGTTATATGGAAAATACAAGGGTACTTTGCTTATGGCAGTTGTACAAGACGGAAACAACAATGTCTTTCCCATTGCCTTTGCTCTGGTTGAAGGTGAAACTGCTGGTGGTTGGGGTTTCTTTCTTCGACATCTCAAAACACATGTGGCTCCACAAGTCAATCTCTGTTTGATTTCTGATAGACATGGTGCCATTGAGAGTGCTTACAATAACCATGACAACGGACGACATGATCCTCCTTCTACCCATGTCTATTGCATTAGACATATCACACAAAACTCCATGCGTGCAATCAAAGATAAGAACCTTCACAAGAAAGTGGTGAATTCTGGGTATGCTCTAACTCAGCCGTCATTTCAATATTACCATGATGAAATTAGACTGTCTAATGAAGATGAAAGAAGATGGCTGAATAACATACCAGTAGAGTAGTGGACAAGGGCATTTGACGGAGGCTGTCGATGGGGCCACATGACAACAAACCTTGTGGAATGCATGAACGACGTATTCAAAGGCATTAGAAATCTGCCAATAACTGCCTTAGTCAGATCAACCTATTATAAGTTGGCTTCTACCTTCGCAACCAGAGGTGAAAGATGGAGTGCGGTGTTAATGTCTGGGAAAATATTCAGTGAGTGTTACATGAAAGTGATGAAAGAGGAGAGCATCAAAGCTAGCATACACGCGGTAACAGTCTTTGACCAACATAGGCAAAATTTCAGCGTACATGAAACAATGGACCATAATGAGGGGAGACCAAATTTATTCTATGTTGTCAAACTAAACAGAAGTTGATGTGATTGTGGAAAATTTCAGGCCTTCCGCATTCCTTGCTCCCATGTCATTGCAGCATGCTCACATACTCGCCAAGACGCTTACAGTCATCTATCTGATGTTTACAAGGCCATTACCGTCATGAATGTCTATAACAAAAGCTTCTCAATGCTATCAATGGAGGAATACTGGCCTCCATATGAAGGTGATATAGTTTGGCACAATGACGAGATGCGTAGAAAGAAAAAAGGACAGCCAAACAACACACGTATCAGAACAGAACTTGATACGAAAGATAAAATGACAAGACTATGTAGTGTATGTCGTCAACCATGGCACAATAAGAACAACTGTCCCAATCGAGGAGCAACATATGTCGCATAATCTTTTTGTAACATCGGATTATTGTAACCTTCAATTTTTATATATCATTAAATATTTGTTACAACAATGTTCACAACAAACATCACTACAACATAAGCAAACTTAAAACATAATATTTCTAACTGATTACAACAATCAAAGTGATGTCATCTCGTCCAAACATAATTTCCCTAGCATCCTTATCGGTTTTCATTCGCACCTAACCAAATATACTGTCGAGTCTCTCAATACTTCTAATTTTTTTCCCCTTCTGGTATTTTTCCATCTAACCAACAAACCAGCTCCCTCTTCAGTTGATCGAAAGTAGTGATGTTCCAAAAGAGCATCAACATATGAGGTTTGTCTCTAGAATAAATCACCCTTTCCATAGCGGTGACGAACACCAAACATGTTTGCAAAATGATGAAATGAGATGTGGAAAAATGATTCACACAACACCTCTATTTATAACCAAAAAAATTGCACTTTGCACTGAGGCGCCAAACCAATTGGCGCCTCCTCCCAAAACGAACACAAGAGCGCCAATTGAATTAGTTGCACCATGTGCCCTAGCCAATCCAATTGACGTCTCCTCTCTAAGTTTAAGAGGAGACGCCAATTGGATTGACGCCTCCTCCTAAAAATGAGATAGTTTGAGAATATTTTTAAAATGAGAATTATTTTATGATTTTTTTTAAAATTAGGGATATTTGGATAAAATATTCACAACCTGGATCCACGTCATATTATTTAATTATATATCCTATTGATATCTGTGAGGGGTTTATTTTTTTTTCGTTTTGTCTTAACAAATATTATACTATTACTTTTTATAAATAAACTTTTTGTTGCTAAATTATCCATTTCCAAATTCTAGATTATTCACTTTTTGATTACAAAATTCTTGTTTATTCCGGTACTGAATATAATTAGGAGTCAACTTAACCACAAGTTATTTAAATTATTTATATTTAAATTTAATTATTAAAAATTGGTTAATTATTAATACAGTTTTTACTAAATTTATATTTTGAATATTTAATTAATTTTATTTTAATCAAATTCATATTTTGGACATCCATATTGAAATTAAAAAAAAATTATTTATTTTTTTAATGCTGAAAAAAATATTTTAAAAAAATATTTTTCAGTAAATAAAAAAACTGAGAATTTTTTTTAAAAGAATATTAAAAATGATTTTTTAAATTAAAAAAAAAACAATTTTTATTTTTGAAAATAAATAATTTTTCTTAAAATAAAAAAAGTTAAAGAAAAATTCTTGTAAAAACAATTATAAAAGAATTTAAATCAAATTAATTATAATTTGATTAGGATATAACCG